>NW_025335627.1:7120366-7125723 GCF_004798865.1 Varanus komodoensis | reverse complement strand
CCCACAATGCAAAAAGCACACAGAAGTAATGCTTTTTGCATTGTGGGATCAAATCCTGTCTTCCTTCTCAAAACCAAGCTGTCACTGTTTAAAATGGCATCGCCCCCCTGCCCCCCCCCGCTCCTTTCTCTCACCTTTAGCTGTGGGCTACAGTAGACAGGCCATTCAGTCCAAATATACATTGTAAATAGTCATTGTTGGAATTCAGTTTACAAGGAAGTATCTTTTGATAGCCCAGAGGCTCCATGTGCCCTGGCCAATTCAGAATGTTAGCTTAGATAAGAGTCTTGAGTTCATGCATAGTTTCAATAGCTTGAATTTACATGTCCAAGCAGACCAGGAGATTGGTTCAAGCTACTGAACTAAAGTGTCAATACAGGCAATTAGAAATATTGTGATTTCATTGTTACTGTGTGATTGACTGACATTTCTTTATCTGTTCTGTATGTGATGACCTCAGAATCTTATTGTAATCTCTGCATTCTGTCAGCAATTGCCCTGTACCTGTGAACCTATAAATGCCCTGTAATGGTATTGAAGCTTTGCAGCAGAGTTCACTCTGCCTGCCCGGTAATGCATTATCGTGAGTATGGACCTGCAGGGAACCTGGAAAATACAATAAAGCCTCAGATGGTCTGGACGCTTGATCTTTCCCATGAACCCGAGTTTTATTCCCTCTTCTCAAATTGAGATTCTGGGATTCTGACATAGGCAGCCACATAGAGAACCTGTGGCACTGCAGAAAGCATCTGGGGGCCACCAGAGATTTCAGATTCCCAAAAATGGCATCAGAGACAGATCCTCAACCTTTGAACTGGGAATCCTCACGCTGATCCCCCTCCTTCCAGCATAAAAGGAATTGTGGTTCAGAAAGCAGGCTTGGAGTAGAGGCAAAGGGAGGAGACTGCAGACTATATATCCTCATGGCATGCCAGCCATCTTCCCTCTCCCTCCAAAGCATGGGAACTAGTTGGCCAACTTTAGCTACCTAGCTGAAGTGCAGAGCAGAAGGTGTGAGAAGGTGAAGGTTGCCATCAGTGGTCCTCCCATTCTGCAAAGATGCTCATAACCTTCCAAGTTTGGAAGTTTACGAGCACTGTGGGTGCAATCAGTAGGACTCTGCATGTACATCCAGTTATTTCCATCTCCATACAGGAACTAATGTTAGTTGCTTATTCCAACAGGAGGCTCTCTTCAGAAAGTTGCCCCCTAGAAGTTGTAGATGCTGGAAATGTGTGAAGAGTGGTGTGGAACCATTGCAAGCCCACTCCTTCCATATTTAGTCTACCTGGGTTAGGAACACCAGAAATGGGCTTCAGAAATAAAGGTTTCTGAACCCAGGAATTGGCTCTGCGTGCCAGAATTTTAACTCGGCTCCCAACCCTTCCACACAAAATCCTAATGACAGTTTAGGATCAGATGGGAAAATCAGGTTGCTGCTGCTATGGCGTCAGTCATCATTCCTGAACAACCACTAATCACTCAAAAACTTGTTGGTGGATACAAATAGAACTTCTGCCTACCCCCGATTTATTACATTTATATGTCTCCCAGTAACAAAAGTTATCTCACACTTCATGTCCTGACTGTGCTGTTTGTCTCTCAGTAGATAGAATGTCCCTTTCTCCCTCAAAAAGCAAAGTTTTACTCCCACCCCCTCAGAAGAACCTGACAATTTTATCTTTTTCTGGTGTATATGGAATGGCTTTTCATTTGATAAAGTGTTTGGTTAAATAAATTATATGTTTAGAGTGTCTTTTACTGAAAATTAGACAAATAAAATAATTGAACTGCATATCTGAACAATTTTACTTTCCACCCCTCGATCCTAGAATCTGGATGGAAAGCTGACCAGATCAGTGAAATTATGGCTAGCTGGCAATCCTAGCAACAAAACTAGGAGCTCAATTGGGCTGACATGGGAAGAAGGGCCCTCAGCTATCTGGAAATGGATAGCTTGCTCTAACATGTGCCTTATTTGCAAATATGCTAGAGCTTTAGCAGAGGAAAACAGGCAATAGTATGTGGAAGGGAATCTTTTTGTCCATGTAAGAGCACTAAAAAGACATCTTGGCCTGTGCCCAACTCCCAGCATGCTCTCTCTTGCTCTTTGCTCTACTGTTGTTTTTCACATGAATATCTTACATCCACTCTCTCTCCTCAGCTGTAGGGGTGTCCCTTTCCCCAAGTTCTGATGAAAACTCTATCTCCTAACTATAGCCCTACTGAGAAAAAGTAAACCCAGCACAGAGTGGCCTAGTATCCTCTCTCTTACAAAGGACTGTATTCTGTTTCCAAGTGTGCCTGGTTCAATGTCACCTTAAAATAAAGAACCAGCAGAACTGTTGCCTATCCAGAGTTAGCACCTAGACAGCAGACTAAACAGGTAGACATAATGGGCACATGGTTGGTCTTCCAAATATGCAGAGGTGATTATTACATTTCTGCAGCACCTTTCCCCTATCAAGCTTCTCCTCTCCGTTTTATTCTCACAACAATTCTGTGAGGTACATTAGGCTGAAAGAGAGTCACTGGCCCAAAGTCATCCCCTGAGCTTCATGGCTGAGTGCAGACTAGAACAGACTAGAACCTGGATCTCCGAATCCCAGTCCAGTAATCTCATCATTACACCACGTTGGTTCTATTTGTGGTCTATTTCTATTAACATCATTTCTTTCTAAATTTGTATCTCCTTATATAAATTAGCATATACAAATGTTACACAGATCACTTTCCTCTTTCCTATTAACATCATTTCTTTCCCAATTTGTATCTCCCTATATAAATTAGCATATACAAATGTTAACACAGATCACTTTCCTCTTTCTTAATAATTTAGAAATGACTCTCCAGACTGTGTCATCTACAAACAGTTGAAAAACATATTCCTTCCCTGAGACCCAAAACAGCTAGCATTGCCTCAGGTTCCATTCCAGTCCCATGAGGGAAGGAACAGATCCCAGGCTATGGGCCTGAGGTCTTCTTGGTGGCTCCTATGGTGGGCAGACAATCCTTTTCCTTTTGCTCCTCCCAACCTGCCCCTTAAATGCAGCTGTAGCTTGAGTTCTGCCATTGCCAGCATTAGCTCAGCAACTCCTGCTTCTGGATGAGCTGCTCAGACCATAAAAACAGAATAGATCACCCAGTGATGATGCAGAGAGCTTCAGCTATGGGCAGCAGAGAAATGTAATTAGTCATAATAATAAATCACCCTGCAGTAAATAAATCCCAACAACCATTCCCAGGCATGAGGGAACTCAACTCAGAACACATCCCTTTACTATGACCTAAGTAAATTCACAGGAAGAATCAGAAAATATCAGATGTTGATGCTGTTACTAAGTGAGATGCAATACTTGATGCTGGAAAGGACATGGATGAAGTGTACCTAATAGTCCACATGCCAACTCAGTGAGCTTAAGTGGTGCTAAAAGGGTCTTTTTGGATGTTAGCATGGCCTTTGTGTGCATCTAGCACAAAGAATAAAACCCCAATCCCGTTATTACTCTAAATGGGTGTAACTTACCCAGCCCTTAACCTGATCTTGAATGCTACTGAGTTACTAGCAGGCAACCACAACCCTCTGGGGGCTGCAGCCTAATGATGGAGGAGGTAACAAGTTGGCAAGTCTTACAGATTTTTCAAATTCCTAGGTGCTTATCGGGCACAATAACTTCCAACTATGGGAAGCAGAAACCACTAGAAATTCTTGTGATCTGAAGTCATAAATGCAGATGGCCAGAGGAGAAGGAATCCAAGAGGTTCTTTGGGGCACTGTGAAAGATCTGAAGAATTTAAGAAAGGGAAAGCAATAAGATTATCCCCAAAACAGGAAGTTTTGCTCAGCTGACTCCTTATGTGACCATCAGGATTGTTAGTTTTTTTACTTTGACCTGACAAACAATTTCTGCTGTGATCTTGTCCTCCCTTACCTGGGAGTAACTTTGGTGCCTGAATAGACATATGTGCACAGCATTGTACTTATTTGCAAAATCACAGCTCTTAGTTTCTGTAGACTCTTTGCCTCAGACCCACATGCGAATACCCTTATCTATTTGCTATAGTCCGTTAATCACCTTCCCACCTCTAGAACAGAGTAGAGAGTACCGAACTGTCTGCCCTGAACCATCCACCTGGTTAGAAGAGAACGCCCTATAATGTCCAGTTGCTGCTGTCCACCTCTGCACACAGCCTCTGGCTGCTACTGAAACCAGTCCACCAGTCAAGCACTTCAATCCAGTCATGAACAATAACCCCAGGGAAGAGAAATTTACTATCATAAACCAACTCAGAGATGCTAACTTTGTGCAGAGGCTGTGGCTCAGTGGCAGAGCAAAGGTCTCGCATGGAGAAGGTCCCGGGTTCAGTGACCAGATACGGTTAAGAAACTTTGAATCTGGGTTAGGGTTAGGAACCTGGGGAAAGCTGCTGCTGTCAGTCAGTGTCAGCAATACTGGCCTATATGGGCCAACGGCTTCCCTCTGTTTTAGGTAGCTTCCTAACTAAATAAAATGTGACTGATCTTCTGAAATAGTTTCACATCATTTTAATAAGCTGCATATCTGATCTTGTTTTCTTTTTTGATATCCAAGGAATGAAGGCCTCCTTAGGGTTGTGGAAGTGAGACGGTTGTCCTGGCTGTAGTTACCATTTGTTTTTGTTCTCTATATACTTCCAATTTACTTTACAGAAATTGGTGTACTTCATTTTCAAGCAAAAAATGAGTTCCGTGTGTTGTTCTCTTTGACTTTCTGTAAAGAACTACATTCAGCATTCATATGTTGAGAACATGACATCCGAAACCATAGGTTAGAATACAGGAACATATGAAAAGCCATGGCGGATCAGATCAATGGTCTACCAAGTCTGGCACTCTGCTCACACAGAGGCAAACCAGCTGCCCACAGGATCCCTCAAGCAGGATGCGGACACGTCTTTTACCTGTCCGAGTTCCTCAGCAGCAGGTATGTGCAGGAATGCTAGCTCTGATAAGCAGCTAGCCAACAAAGCTAGTCACCACTGATAGCCTCCTCCACCAAGAATGTGTCCAACCCTCTTTTAAAGCCGTCCACATTGGTGGCCATCACTATTTCCCATGGCAGTAAATTCCATTGTTTATATGATGAGTGAAGAAGTCATTCCTTTTATCTCCGGAGACATAAATAATTGGATGGCATACAGATTTTATAAATAAATAAATAAATCTACCACCAATCAGCTTCATGGGATGACCCCAGGTTCTAGTATTACAAGAGAGAGATAAAATATGTCTCCCTCCCCAGTTTCTGCACACCTTGCATTAATTTTAAACGCCTTACCTTCCTTCGCAGTCGCAGTTGTTATAGCCGCTCCGCTCC
>NW_025335627.1:7077085-7120266 GCF_004798865.1 Varanus komodoensis | reverse complement strand
AGGTAAGGCGGCCAGAACCGAACACAGTATTTGAAGTGTGGTTGCACCAATGATTTGCATAGGAGGAATACAACCTTGGCAACTCTACCTTCCATTCCAGTATGCCCAACATGGAGCTCACCTTGCCCTTTTCACAGCAGCTGCACACTGAGTCGATATTTTCATCAAGCTGTCTGCCCCCCACCCCAAGGCCCTTTTCATGATTAGTAACTGCTGTCAGCTTATATTTGAAGGTGGGATTTTTTTGTGCCGATACGTATTCAGGTTCAAAAGTCCTGCTCCCAATGTATGAAAGGGGCTATGGCAGGTTGTTTCCAGAATGTGGCAATTAGCAGCACACTGGAGGCAGGCCACCTGCTCGCTCCTGCTTGTGCCAAACAAACCATGGGTCACTCTGTGAAAATAACAATGCAAGATAAATGATCTAGAGGGGGCAGTACAGAAGCACGAGGGTCTTCCATACCTCAGATTACCAGTATGAGTCTAATACGATCTCTTATTTCTTGTATTTCTTGAGCTTTTCTATGTTTTTGTTGGTCTGATCGTCAAACTCATGAATTGCTCTTTTGTAGTTGTGCTGATTCACATATTACCAGATCCAATAGTCAGTTATTCAATCTGTGAATCAACCAAGAAAGAACATCTAGATTTCCAGGTTTCCAGGATTATATTTTAGAGCAAGGGCAGGAAGAAGGTAGCTTTCCAGATGTTTTGTTGAACTCCCAGAAGTCTATGTAAGCATAGCCAATAATCAGGAATGCTGGGAGTCAAGGTCTAAAACACTTGGAGATTTACTTCATGTGCACTCATTTTAGTTATTAAAATGCCTGCCTGATTCAAAACATCTTGCAAGTTCCACATAGGGGTGTACTGAAGAAATAGCACATTTGCTAAAAAATGTGTTAATGAATATCCTCTCTCTCTCTCTCTCTCTCTCTCTCTCTCTCTCTCTCTCTCTCTCTCTGCATGTGTGTCCTTTTTCTCCTTCAGGTACATATAGGGACGCCCATGGACTCTAGTATTGGAATACGGCGAATTGCAATATTAAAGACACTGTGATTGTCCATTTCCGGGAAGTAATTCTTGCATATTTTATAGGAAATTGAACCCCTATATCAAACCATCTTCATAGCACTGCAGTGAAGTCATATTAGCATCCACATTCCTGTGCTACATGTAGTAATTCTCCCACCTCTTCTGCTCCCAGCAGTATGGAGCCACTCAACGAGATAGATTTGATTTAAATCACTAAGATTTAAATAATAGTTTTCTACATAATTTGCATGCCTGCCTGCCTGGTGTTAAAAACTAGATCTCTTCTATTCAGGGAAAGAAGAATATGAGAAACCTCAGGCTAGACACAACAAGATTCAAAAACCTGTGCAGAATTCAGTCTGTTCAAAAGTTTCACTTTCACTTTCACTGCTTCCTCCTCCCTCTTCACACGTAGCTTCTTGTGCAGATCTATCCCACTCCCAAGAATCTTCTTCTGTCCCTAGAACTTTTTGAAACTTAGGACTTAGGGTTGATTCTGTGTACTTAGATTTGCAAAGGAACAATGAAATTCAGGTCTTTTCTCAACTTTATGTTTTATAACATTTTTGCTGTAAAGAAGGGACGTGTGATCTCTGAAGACATAAATTCACAATTTTGAGAACTGTACAACCCAGCATCTCTGATAACCTTACAGAAACTTCTGGAAGAGCAAGACATTGTGAAGGGATTAATAGAATTCATTTACCAAAAAAATTGCATGAATATAGAGCCTCATGCTACATAATTAAAAACTAATCCATATTTCATGATGAATAACCTTTGAACTTTAATGTATCTTAAACAGAAAACTATCTTTAGATAGATTTTTCCTCAAAATGCATTTTATTTAAAAATCTAATTTAAATAAAAAATCGGATATATTTTTTAAATCATTGATTTTTATCCTCCCTGCCACTAGATTGCTCATTACACATGGATTGCTCTATGAAATCTGAATGTGGTTTTTGCTCTATAAAACCTAAACTGTAACAAAGGTCCTTTCCATATTGCACTGTTAAACAGGTGGCTCCTGTAGCTCCAGTGGGGAGTCTGTGGCCCTTTAGAAGCTGTTAAACTCTGATCCCCATCTGCCCCAACCAACATTACCGACAGACAGTAATGTGGGCACTCTAGTCAAAAATCAGCAGGAAGAACTGCATTCAGATGGTGAATGGAGGTGGTGAAGACTTGTTGTCTAAGGGAGGAAAGACAGGGCAAAATAACTAATGGCAATAAATTCCAAATTTGGTTAAAATGCTGAGAGCAAAACAGGCAGCTTGCTGTGGGGAGAAGTGCACCAACCACCAAGGCTAACTCCAAATAAAGCCTGGAAGGGAAGCCCTGCTAGTCTATTGCGAAAGAGAGAAAACATTCGCGCTGGTTCAGGTAACACAACAGCCCACCATAGGCTGATTAACCTTGAGGGTGTCACACATTAGCCAGTGGGGAGCTGCCAGGACTTGTCAAATCATCCAAACGGAGGGGATATCTGGGATCTGAAACCCTCATGCAACTCAGAGTCTGTTTCAGGATTATACAAGGGCGGTTTAACCCTCAATTCCTGCCTCCCCAGGTGAAGCAACACAGTCTGCACCACAACTCCTTTCAGCTGCACTGATCCATGTCAGGCTGTCAAGTCCTACAAACTGACCCGGGGTCTTGTGGCACCTTGCAGACCGAAGATTCTGTTTGGGCATAAATGGGCTATGTTGTGGCCAAAAGGAAGGGAGCGCTATGTAGCGCTTCAGGTTGTTACACGGCGAACGCGGCGGTGGTGAGAACGGTAAACAATGCGGTCAGAAGGCAATTCGGCGTGCCCGTGCAGGAAGGCATTACGGATCCTGGCCTGAAGGTCACTCCTAGTTATGGCCTTCATCTGTTTCCTCCTTCCTGCTCCACCCTTCGATGCTTCAACTTTCAAAACCCCCACGCCTTCTCCCCAGGGAGCAGCTGAAGAATCAGGGCTCTTCATTTGCACACCAAAGGCAAGGAAAAGACCGCGGTGGGCGTTCACAGCGGCGCGGCCACCCCGGCGCCGGCCACCCCAGTCCCCGCCGCCACTACCAAGCCTCCAATCCAGCCAAAGGAACCAAAAGACAAGGACCCTCTTTGGCTCAAAACCCACCGCGCATGCTCGCAACCTTAAATACGGAGCGCCGCCGCCGCAGCTGCCCGCTGCTACAACCACCTCTACGCCGTTTGCGTAGCGCCGCTACGCTCGGCATCGGCCCCGCAAGGGCGGTGGGTGGTGAGGTTGCGTAGCCCATGAGTGCATGTGGGTGCCGTGGTTCAGCTTCGCCAAGAAGGTCGGCACTGGGCGTAAGCGGCTTTGGTGAATGGCGTAAGGGAAGAGGCCGTGGCGGTAGTAGTGAGTAGTAGCAAGCTCAGCCAGCTCACCCGCCGCCGCCGCAGCAGCAGCAGCACTGCAGAGTGGGAGGAGGAGGCGGCACCCGCGCGCGCGGCGGTTTGGTACCGAGCGGAGAGGGAGATGCACACGGCACACTCGCGCTGAGGTAGCTATAAAACCCCGTTTGTTTACGTTCCCTCCCCCATAGAGGCCGGCCGGCCGGCTGGCTGGCTCCGCGGTGGCTCGCGGCGGGCGCACGCGGCGGGCCCTGCGCCCTCTCGCCGGCCTGAGAGAGAGGAGGGAGTCCGTCTCGGCGGGAGCTGCCTCCCTTCCTCCCCGCGTGGCTTCCTTCCTCGCTGTGGCTCCCGCTTGCTGCCGCCCCTTCACCCCATTACTCAGGGAGTGGGGCGCGAAGAAACGGGCTGGGGGAGGCATGGGGGTGAGGGAAGAAGGCCTAGGGAGAAGTGCCAGGCCCCCCACCCGTGGGCTCCTTCCTTTCTCCCCTTCCCCTCGCTTCTTATCCGCAGAGCTCGGTGCGTCGACTCCCCACCGCCCTCCCTCTTCCTCGGCCGTGGCCCCACGGCTTGCTTCTATCCCGGGGGCTTCTCTCTGCTGCCCTTCCCGCTTCTTAGGAAGGGGCTGCAGGGAAGGGGGGGGAGAGAAAAGGCGCCTCGGGGGCGTCGGGCGGGTGGCGATGGGGGAAGCACTCGAATTGGCTCGGCTCCCTGTAGCCCTCTTTGTCGGTGGGCGCGCAGAACTGTTTCTTCCTCCCCCTGAAGGTGCACTTCAGGGAGGAAGACGCAGGAAGAGCGAGGACAAAGATAGTAGATCCCCGCAGGCTTTCGCGGCGGGGTTGTGCTTGTAAACGTGGGGCGGGGAGCACTTGGGCGACTCGCTTCTCCGCCGGTGGCCCCCGATGACCTGAGATGGCTCCTCGGGAGCGCATCATAACCCCCGGATCGATCAGGCTCGAGGCCTCGTGGTGGCGCGGGGGTCACGGTGCTGCACAAAGCCTCCTTTCCCCTCCTCCTCCTCCTCCTCCTCCTCCTCCTAGTCGCTACCCTCTGTAGCCGCTCACATGCTCGCCGTGGGTCTCTTGGCTCTTGCTGTAGATTGAAGTGATTGGGCCTTGCTCACGTGTCCGTGTATGTGGAGTGCAGGGCACCACCACCAGTGTACTCTTTTGTTCTCTGTTGTGGTGGTGTTGGCCAGCTTTTGTGAAAGAACCAGACCCCTTGACAGTCATGTAAAATATGCTGAGCCATTGTTTCTTTGTCTTCATACCTTTGATATTGTATTGGTGTGTGCATTTCAAAAGCATCTCACTTTATTTTTGGCCTACCCTTCTCACGCCTAAACCCCATAGATTTCAGTATTCAGGCACGTCTTCCTCCCAGCTTGCCTTATTTTCCCATTAAAATATGTTCACAAACCACCTGATGCCATAAAGTTGGAAGAAATGCAGCAAAAGTCATAAAATACCGCAACACAATCAGGAAGAACTCACCTTGTGGCAGAACCTCAATAATTTTGCTCTAATTTGAATGCCAAATGGGGTGTGTGGCTAGGTGTGCAGGAATGCTCATACAGATGCACATCAGAAGGAGTATCCTATTCATTGTGTTGCATATAGATCAAATTCTTCTGTGGGTGCATGTTTGAATGTGCATCTTAACTTGTACCTGCAATTCCCAATCCCAGTAAGTGATTTGCATGCGGATGTATATTGGATGAACTGTTGTGGACAAATATTAAGTTGATGCAGTAGCTTGATTGGTAGATGAAAGCATTATAGTGTGGTATGGTTGTGGTTGGGGACACTGTTGACATATTTGTCATGAATTGATTTTGCATGGGAATAATGTCTCCAAAACAGCTTGTACACCAGCACCTGCCATATCCACTAGACCAGTGGTTGACCTTGTTACACCAGTTGCTTGTGTATGTGAGAGATTCTAGTTTTGAACAAAGAGTATAAGGAAGAAAGTCAACCAGCTTTTAAAAAAAAAGTCTAAAGTGGGATGTCTGCCTAGTCCTACAGTACTGTTTGGATTGATACTGCTCATATTGCATTTGGCAGCAAAGAAGACGAAGTATTCTAACTTGCTGTATTTTGCTAACATGGCTCTGCAAAGCCTGGCAGAGCTTTCCTTGGTTTTAATAGGATATATTTTGAAGGAATTATTTCTGCCTTATGTGGAAAGGTTTTCTTGTTTTTCAAAATAGGGCTACAGATCTCCACATGTTCCAGACAGTAAAATTGGATTGCAGCATTCATCTTGGTAGACCAGTAATCTGTGATATACTAATGAATATTGATTTTTTGAAATATGAGGCAAGGTGGAGACCAAGGGCACAATCCTATGCATGTTTAGACTGGAAAAGCGCTGCAACTCATCTCTGCATGGCTGATTGGAGAATGCTGGAAGCTGCAGGAATAATTGTATGAGATTGTCTTCTAAGGATATCAGTCGTCGTTATGCTAGTAAAGTGGCTGTTAGGTGCCATCAAGTCATCTCTGACTTATGGTGCCCCTAGGAACAAAAGTCCTCCAAACTGGCCTTTCCATGTCATCCTTGCTGAGCTGTCCTGGTGGTTGTATTTTATTTCCAGGATCAGAGTATGCCTCTGTATACTGGTTACTAGCAGAAGCAAGTTGGAGGGTGCTATTGTGTCCAGCTTCTGTGTCTTCCTTCAGGCAGCTCATAGGCCACTCTGGGAGGAATGCTAAACTGGATGGGACTTTGGTCTGATTCAGCATGGCTAATACTGTTCTTTGATGGAAATCAAAGAGCTAGCCCAAAGTGTTTGCCTCTTAATGCATACGTTAGCACAGTGTAGCTTGATAAACATGCAGGTTGCTCTGTGAGTTGAGTGGCACTCACGTTGGAATCATGTGGCCACAAGATGTTTTGTAGACAGCCATAGGAGAATTCGGAGATCCAGGTCCATCCTCAGAGAGACATACACTGCTGTGTTGAAGCAGAACCTCTGAATTTAGCACATCCACACTCCGCCTTTGCAGTTGCACTGGTGGGACAAGTTGGGGGGAGTGAGGCACCGCTCAGGATATTCGGAATCTTAGTGGTCCTTCCAGCTCCTGCTTGTGTTACACAACCAGAATTGGCCATCTGTGGATTGCCAAGACAACCCTTTCCTCTGTGTTCTTTCTGCCCTACACTGGATACCTCTAATCCTCTTGAAATTGGAGGGTCACTTATATGTTCAGTGGGTTATGGACAGATGCATTGGATGGTGCTCTTAGGGACAATCCCCCAGCAAGGCTGTCTGGCTGGGGCCTGCTGTGAAATGTAGGCCGAAGTCTAAACATGCATAAGGTTGTGCCCTTGGTGTTCACTTGGTTGTAAATGCAGGCTGTAATCTTATGCTTAACTTTGCTGGCCATAAGACCTATTGAACACAATGGGACTTTTGGGTTGACATGGCTAAGATTTCATTGTAAAGTTCCCAGTTATTGAGAGTAAACTTTTAATTAAGCACTCATAGGACCAGGCTACACATTTTTACAAAACAACTTATGTAATTGCTTCATCAAGCTGTTGTAACAATAAAACAAACATTAACAAATGTGATTTGTGGGCAGTGTTCTACCATCTGGACATCTTGTCTTCTGTTTTGAAAACTGATTTTCACAAATGCAAAATTTAATTGTGTCTTTGTGTAGTAACCTTTCTTGAAATGCTCTTTGATAATGTAGGATGTGTTTTGGCCAGATAGTATTACCATGCTGGAAATTAAAAAGATAGAACTGGCACTAGCAATTTATGTATATATCTGCATTGCATATACATTTTTATGGTTTTGGAGGACTCGTTTCTTCAGCAAAGTCTTGCACATTCTAAACGTTAATTTTTAGGTAACCCCCATTCCTTGGGCTTGACTGACAATGTTGCCCTCAATTCCTGCCCATCTCTTCACACTAACATAGTATTGATCATTTCTAGATTATTTCTCCTTAAAACTGTCTTTAGAGACTACTGACTTATGGCTAGAAGGAAGGAAGATTGTACTTAGCATAGTGTTGGTAACAAGTATACTTAGGCCCAACTTCTTAGTCTCAGAATTGTTGATCAAGGCAAATGCATATATGGTACATAGGCACTTATACAAGATAAAAGGAAAGCTCTGCACTTTGCTGCCCAAGTTTTTAGCTCAAAACATATTTATATTCTCCTCAGATGAGAAGGCCAGCACTGAATTACAGGAATTACATTGAATACCAAGGTAGACATATAAGAATAATAGTAGTGCAATTTTTATTGTTTTCATAATAAAATATATGTACTTATAGATAAATATGGTTCCATTAATATATCCATTTTTTAAAGCTTGTTTATGGAGCTGTAATGCCCCATGCATGTTGATGCTGTATAAAAATAATAATTAAACAATAGTACTCAATAATGTGAGAATAATGCTATAGAAAAGCTCACACCTTAAAAGGCTGAGGCTATAGCCTTGCTATAGAAAGGCTTACATCTGAAGAGCCGTGAGCAGAGGTTATACTTGTGGGAGAGGGACACAAGCCACCAAGAGCACAACAACCCTTGATGCATCTCAAACTGTCGGGATCATTCTGGAGCACATTCCTGCAGTTGGAATTGGAAATCCAGAGAACTTGGCACATAGAGAGAAACAATTGGGGGGAAATGTTGCTACATAGAGAGAAACATATGCTTTGGGACTCCAGGTTTTAGTTACTCCATAGCAGAATTGTATGCCAGCCTTCTGTCCAGTGGAGATTACTCCCAGGTAAGTGGGTATAGGACTGCAGCCTAAATGTTTGTATGACTAAAGTCTACATGACAGGCAGATCCAAAATTATTTACTGATTGTTGTGCCTTGTACTGTTGTGATACTGCAACTCAACCTTTGAGCTCCAGTTTTTGCACTTACACAATAGTTACTAGAATATTTGTGTTCCTAATCTAGTGATCTTCCTAAAAATAGTAATTACAATGAACAAAATAGCATATTGAAAGCAAAGGACAATTTTTTCCCCAAAGTTAAAATGCTTCCACGTGAGAAAGAGAAAATACTATTCATAGGCCACAGTCCTATGCATGTTTAGAGAGAGAGAAAGTCATATAACTTCCAGCATTCCCCAGCCAACAATGAAGACTGGAATCCTTAGAAATGTAAAACCAATTCATGCATCTGTAGAGATAAAAAAAGTTGCTTGGTTATATAATTGCAGAAGACAGGATCAAGTCCTTAGCTGTTAGAGCTGAACCCCACATGATTTGATTATACAGGTCATGAAGCGTGGTATCGATTAGGAAAGGATCACATAGGCATAGTACATGTTTTACATGCATGTTTGCTAGTGGATGTAGGGCGAAGGACTTCTAAAAGCTTAGTGATGGCTGTTGTAACCCTGACCTCACATCAAACACAGCGCTATTCAGTGGCAGTAGTTCATGTGATCAGCTCATATCAGTGATGTGCTTGTAAGTGAATTAGTCCTAACTTATCTTTAGAGGAGCTAAGCAGAAATTGATGACAAATCAGTACATACAGGAAAAAACTTAATTTTTTAAATGCAAGGTAGTTTTGCTGCACCTTACATACTGCAGTCCCATACATGTATACTCAAAAATAAGCCTCACAGACCTCAGTAGGACTTACGCTCAGGTGTGTATAATACTGAAGCCTCAGTATGCTCTTGAGTATATTCAGAAATAAACACTGAGTTTTTCCCAGCCAACTGAGTATAGGATTTCAGTCTTAGTCTATGCTGTCTAATTATAATTTTAACACAGTTGTGTCTGTTTGTTGTAACAGGAATGTCAGCAGTTACATTATGCCTGTGTCCATGCTAAATGGGTATGTAAAATGGAATGCTACCTTATATTTTTTTTGGAAAAGTAAAATAAGAACTGGAATGCAGGTGGTCTCTGGACTCATAATTTCTGAATTATGAGTTTTATTTGCCATAACTCTGGAATAGGATTAAAAGAAATTGAAACTGCATGTCTTCCAGAGGACATTTTATGGCATTTAAAGATTATTAGCCCATTTATTTTAAGCTTGCATTCATCTGGCATCTTATAAGTTGGGTCCTGTTAAATGCAAATACTTACATCTTTCAAAACTTTCATACTCCCGATGCCTTTAGCACGGAATATGCTGGTTATGATCCTATCTATTTATAGAGTGATTTGAGTTTGCTGTCCCAAGATCTTTAATAACAGATCCATGTAGCTCACACAGAAGAGTGAAGTATTTGTGTTCTTGTAATGTTTCCAGGCAGTTTGTTAGTTTACACAAGCACGTCCTGCAAAAGGACCTTGGACTTGCAGACTAAATGCATCAAACATGTATCCCTTGTCAGTGGTTGTATACATAGCCAGAGAAACAACTGTATCTCACCTTCTGCTGTTCAGTACTTTTTATATGTGTTTAAAATATTTGCTCTTGCCTGCCTTGTGAGTATTGAGTGGTGCTTCCATCACAGGAGTCACCTAGAAAGTGAGTGAGGCACTGAGCAACAGAAGGAAGAAATGGTGGATAGGACATTTCATGTATATAGAAAAGTTCTTCTGTACTTTCTTCAAGTTTTCCATTCTGTTGCTCCTCTAATGTTGCTGCATTTCTTCCTCTTGCCCCCACCAGAAGAGGAAAGTTGACAGTACAAAACTCCAGCTCATTGCAGCCCATGTGCACTATGCATGTGTCTTGCCTGTTCAGGGATGACTAAGGGTGCAGAAGCTTCCAGAAACAAGGACTGATAGTTAAAGGACAGGCCACTTTATTATCATAAATTGAGAAGCTGCTGTGTGTGTATTATGAGTAGCTGTTCCTAACTTCAGATCTAGCAAACTGAAGTTCTCAGGTAGTTAAAGACTTTAACAATAGAAATGCGAACACATCCATCTGCATACAGTGGATAATCCTTCTAGTGACATACTGCAAGAAATTCTGTGCCAGGCTTCATAGAGATAGGTGTAAGCCGAATACTCAGTGGTTTCCATTGTGTTTTGTGGTGCAAGATAAGAAACACAGTTTCTTCCAGTGATATCTCTTCCTGTCCTCCATTAATGACATCTGTTTACTGAAATGGGGAAACTTGGGAAGCTGTATTACCCTGGGAACAAATCTTTGCCCCTAATCTTCCCTTGAAAGAATTCCAGTGAGAGGGGAAAATACAACAGATACACCTCCCCCTCCATCATTATATAAAATCTATCTACCTCCCCACCTAATGGTGAGGTAGAATAGTGGGTTTTCTGTGTTTTTAGCTCATATTAAGCATTGAACTAGCAAGATCATGTTGGGAGAAAATCTAATTTTAAAAGTCTTTTCTGATTCTTTAATTCTGAGCAGTCAATCTGTTAAGTTACTGAATTAGTGCAAAATTAAAACACATAGTGAAAACTGAGGTTACCCTAAATTTAGTTTACTGGGCATGAATATTCCAAGAACCTGTTGCTTTGAAAACTTAAGGTTATTCATTCGAAAAAGACTTATGAGTAGTGTTTGGGGAATTCCCCCCGCCCCCCCACTCATGTTCACATATTTTGTTAATTTTCATTAACTGTTTTACCTCTGAAAACGGAAGAAACAACACAGATTAACATTAGGTCTTATGAAATAGCCTACCCTCTTTGTAAAGTCAGCTGAGCAATATCGTCCTTTTAATGTGGATAATTCATTCCATACCTAAAGAATTACATTGCATGGAACAATACTTTAAGGCGAACGTGCCTAGTTTATTATGTGTAGATAGCAAAGTCAAGAGCAGTTTCGCTAACTATGAACAGCATGATGATACCTAGCTGGGAGATTGGAGGCTGCAGCACTTAGCAAAATTACTTCCGTTAATATGACCTAGCAAAAAGAAAATCAAAGTTTAAACCCTTCTTTCAAGAGTAGTTTATGGCAACTTGGTTGCTACAGGTAACAAGGAATTCTATGCAGGTGAGCCCACTGTAGAAAACAGGTTGTTTATGCTTTGTGTGTTTATTTTACTAGCCTATTGAGAGATGTGTAACCTACATCTTCATGCTGGCTGCTGGGGAAGGCGCAGCCTGTTCTTGGTGGTCTCATAAAAGCACCTGTAACTTCTGTGGGTTTGTAAAGTTGGCAAATGCTTGTAGGTCAGGTTCCCAACTACTGTTAAACTGGAGGAAAGGAAGCAGAACATATTTGATCTTGGCTCAAGGGTTCATCCACCCTCGTTTAATGCTGTCTGACTTTGAGTTCCAAGCGCTTCTGCAAAGAGTCCTTAATGGTGACCATTCCTCATAGTGGCTACTAGAGCTGTATGTGAGATAAAAACATAGAAACAGCTAGTCAGAAGGGGTTTCCTGGGCCATCTAGTCTGACCCCTGGCTCCGCTCACAACATGCCCACCATGATGGATGAGGCTGGACCTGTTGCAACAACTTATGATGACTATCCAAACAGGCTGTGTGGGGCACAAGTATGCTGGAAAGAAAAATGAGAAAATGGGGTGGAATGGAGTAGGAAAGTGAAGAATGTCTAGAACTGTTAATTGTAGTTGCAATGGAGCGAGTAGTGGATGCATTTGTAGGAATGCCCTTTCTTTGGTGACCAGAATTACCTTTATAATTGTTCTATGTACATGTTTATATCCCAAGCAGCAGTGCCTTTTTGTGAAAAAGTTGTGCAGTATTCATGAGCATACTGACTTTAATTATCAAGGGTACCTTGTGTAAAGAACAAACCCAAAGCCCAAGACTTGTTGGCTGACTCTGACTATCTTCATTAGTTTTAGACGTTTTTAGGTTTTTCACTGGCAAACTGATGGTGGAGTAGTCATACAGTATATGTGTCCAATAAATTACTCCTTAAAAGGTAAATGACATACTGACCTTAATTTTAATTTTCACCTTGAAATATAAAAATGTGAAGTGCCATGAATGAGTCTGTGGTGACTTCAGGCAAAAATACTTTAACTGATTTCTTGAAGCACATGGTATATTTATATAATACTGTGAAGAATGTGTAAAAGGGTCTGCATTCTGAAGAATTAAACTGGACAAATGCTCTTGGTGAGATGAGTTGAGGTAAAAGGTAGATGAGTTAATTTACCCAAAGAGCTTCACATTCTGAGAGGAATTAGAATATAATATTTCACAAAAAGTGAGTAAACCATACATTTCAAAATATAAGTAAATTGTTTTAGTTAATATTTGGAAAAACTCTAGCATGGTTTTTTGTTTATTGATGATAAACAGCTTAATATATTTTATTTTCTAATAGTATTGAGGTACAGTAGACTGCAGTCCTATACATATCTAGTGTTATATAGTAAATACCATTATTTCATGTACTCCAAGTCGAATATTCTTTGTATATTCCACTGCTTCTACCTAGAAGAGCACATTTTAATTCACTGTGTTGCGTCCAGAGAGGCACTCAGAGAAGACATTCTAGTAGATACTCTTTCTGTGAATGGTTATATAAAAGCTAGCCAAAGGCATTGTGTCAAGCCTTGTGGAAATGGAAGATTTATACTTCACATCTCCTTTCATGTGAAAGCATTGTGTGCCAAGTCAGAAAGACCCTTCGGAATACAGAAGCCTTCCACTTGTGGATTGACACACCTGCACATACGGCAGAAATTTGTGGACTCATGTTTAAGAGGGAAGTACAGTAAATATTTACAATCACATCTTCTTTACACAGTGAAAACTGAGGTTATCTCAGGTTGTTTTTATGAGATAGCAGTCCTTGCATGCATGCATGCCTAGAGAATTGTCGGTGTTAACAAAATCCTTCAGAATACATCTAATCCTCTGAATATTTCCCATGGTCAAGAGCAATATATACATTTGAAAAACTTGCAGAAGTTTCTGTTCCCCCAAATAAGTGTGCATAGGAGTGCACTCTTTGGTCCACACAAGGAGGCTGCCCTAGGCTGGTGGGTTTGTGGGCTCCTGCTGTTTGAACAGCTCAACTTGAACCAGAAGAGGCATCACAAAATGCTTTTCAAATCCTCAAGCTGTTTTGCCATGTGGCACCTTATCTCCTATTTGAGGAACAAAAGAAACCCTAACATCCTCTTACAGTTTGAATGCTGACCTGTATTCTTCTATGAATAGTGAATATAATTCTTCAAAACTGGTAACTGAGCTGCTGTTTACATGAGAAAAGAAAAATGAGAATAAGAGCTCCTGGTCCTGCTGTGTGGTGTTTTCACTGTGGCTTCAGCTTCTGATTTAACTATTGATCTTGGAAGCAACTCAGGTTGACGTGAATTCAAGGATTGCTGTTTTAGGAAAATAATATTTAATCAAGTATGTGTGGTGCTACAAGTGCAGATCTGCTGTACTTGTATCCTAATCTAATGATATCTTTGTCCAAGGAATCTTTACTTGAGGAATTTCATTCCCAAACAAGTGCATGCTTGTAGCCATCTCTATTTTTGCAATACAAAACTGACCAAAAAAGCTTAAATGCTGCATTCCATTCAGCTTAATCTCACTGGGTTTGAGAGGGCAGTTTTATGATGCTGTCATATATAGCATGCTTCTTGGCCCTTTTAATACTGGCATTTTTATGGATCTGACCCTGCATCTGACCTGATAAGAGTAGTTCAAAATGGTCAGTGTGGCAGAGAGAACTTTTTGGAAATGTGTTTGCTATCATAACCAGGTAAAAATGCTTGTTTAAAAAGGGGGGAAATGGGATCCCAGCTTTTAAATTGTTATTTATTGGTAAGAAGCTTTAGTCATGTGTTTGGTGATTTATCATCCTTCCAGTGAAATCTTCCTAAAGAATTCCTGTTATGTCTTACTGATAAGTTCCCATCTCTTTGAAGATGTTCTACACATCTAACCCATTTGTCTCCGATAGGCCTTACAGTCAGGTGCCATTCTTTTCCGTGGGTGTTATTTATGCTATATTTTTAGGGTTCCAGCCTGCCTGTCAATGACACTTGAATCCTTAAAGTGTGTAACAGCAAATAGAAAGGTGGAACATTTATTTAATTATTTTCTAAGCTGCCCAACAGCCGACACTCTCTGGGTGGTTCACAAGTTACATTAAACAAAATCAATAAAACATATTTTGTATAAAAAGCATATTAAAACTATTTAACATTTATAATACAACATTTAAAACCACGTATTAAACAAGTTTTATACACATACATGCAAAATAACTTGAAGAAAAGGGAAAAAAAATTCAGACCAATTAGTAGCTAGCAGGCCCCAGAAGCTACTTGAATGCCTTGCAGTAAAGGATGGTCTTTACCTGCTGCCGAAAAGATAGTAAGGTTAGCTCTAGGCAGACTCCATGGGGATCTCATTCTGGAGCTGGGGGACCACCACTGAAAAGGTCCTTCTTGTTGCCAGTCTTGGAGGTAGCAGTTGGAAATAGACCCCAGAAGTTGATAGTAGTGCCCGGGTAGAACATTGGGAGAGGCATTCCATCAGGTATTGGGCTCCCAAGTTGTGCAGGGCTTTATAGGTCAAAACCAGTACCTTCAATTGGGCTCAGAAGGATATAGGTAGCCAGTGCAGGCAGACCAGAATTGGTGTTATATGATCAAATTGTCATCCCTGTTGCTAGTTTGGCTGCTGCATGATGCACAAGCCACAGCTTCCAAACAGTTTTCAAGAGCAGTCCCGTGTAGAGTGCATTGCCATAATCTGTTGTAGAGATTACCAGAGCATAGATAACTGCTATTAGGCTATCTTTGTCCGGATAGGAGTGTAGCTAGACCATCAGCTGACATGGGTAGAAGGCACTCCGAGCCACTGAAACCACCTGGGCATCAAGGGAGAAAGCAACACATCCAGGCTATGAACCTGCTCCTTCAAGGGGAGTGCAAAATTTCTTCCATCCATTCAGAAGAACCACCCACTAACAGCACGTAGTAATATGTCCTCAGCAAAGGATTTTCTATGACATCTTGTCTAGAAAAGAGAGTTTTAAAAAGCCATGTGTATGTCTCCCTAGACTGTATGGGTCATGGGTTGTTCAACCAATGGTTATGCCTATACCTCAATGCTAGAGATTAGAAAGCTGAACAAAACAGACCTGTGCAAGTTAGATTATAACAACAACTAAATTAAATTCTGAAGGCTTATTTTCAGTTACTCATAGGTAAGAGTTGTGTGATGTATATAAAAAAACACTTCTTGGAACCTATCCTGAAACCTCATGGAACACCCCAGCAGTTAAAAATGTTGTTGAATAATGAGTTACCCAATAAAACTATCAAAGCAAATATTCCAGTTGAAACATATTAGAATGCAGGTCATGGATTGCCTGCTTCTAGTGGTCTAGGCACATGCGTGTATGCACAAGAGAGCACTTGCATGCACTTAGACTTCCAGGGCTGTGGAGTGAGCAGCCCTGTGCACTGGAGTGTCTCGGCCCTAATACGTGTACTCTTATAAAGCAAACTCACTTATGCTTTCTCCATGCATTTTATGTACTTAAGAAATTTCTTACTTGTCATAAAATAATCCCAAAGTGAGGTACAAAGAATGAAACATAGTAAAATAATAAAGCAGTGACAGGAAAACCGCTCGTAAACCAGGGGAAGTGCTAACAGGTATATCACAATTTACGTAATGCAGCAAAAGAACAGAGAAAACATATTTTTAAAAAGGAAGAGGGCAGTTTTATGGCTCCTAGACCATGTTGTGAGGGGCAGCAGGATTTTTCAGATTCCCAGATCTAAGCTCAGAGATGGCACTCCGATCTTGGAGCTGGAAAGCGAAGCTCCTACTTGCATTTCCCCTTGCAGCCAGCATGGAATAGCTGCACTGACTTACTCTCCAATGTCACTTGGAAAAGAATAAAATGGCATTTGGGGAACAGGAAGGGGATGAGACTGAGGAGGTCAGGTATGAGTTATTGGGAAGTTGTCCAGCATCTTTCCCTTCCCACCTGCTAGGCAAGCAAAAAACCATCTAGCCCAGGGATCGGCAAAAGAAAACACTGGGAGCCACAAAACCATTTTGACATCTAAAATGAAGATAACACTGCATATATCTTTTGTTGTTGTAGTTGTTGTTAGTCACGAAGTCCTGTTGGACCCATTGCGACCCCATGGACAACATTCCTCCAGGCCTTCCTGTCCTCCACCATCCCCCAGAGTCCACTTAAGCTCACACCAACTGCTTCAGTGACTCCAGCTAGCCACCTCATCCTCTGCTGTCCCCTTCTTTTTTTGCAATCTGTTGTTCCCAGCATTAGGCTCTTCTCCAGGGAGTCCTTCCTTCACATTGGGTGGCCAAAGTATTTGAGTTTCATCTTCAGTATCTGGCCTTCTAAAGAGCAGTCAAGGTTGATCTCCTCTAGGACTGACTGGTGTGATCACCTTGCGGTCCAAGGGACTCGCAGGAGCCTCCTCCAGCACCACAATTCAAAAGCCTCAATCCTTCAGCACTCAGCCTTCCTTGTAGTCCAACTTTCACAGCCATACATTGCAACTGGGTAAACCATAGCCTTGACTATAAGCTTTTTTGTTGGCAGGGTGATGTCCCTGCTTTTTAGTATGCTGTCTAGATTTGCCATAGCTTTCCTCCCAGGAGCAAGCGTCTTTTAATTTCTTGGCTGCAGTCCCCATCTGCAGTGATCTTGGAGAAAGGAAAATAAAATCTGTCACTACCTCCACTTCTTCCCCATCTATTTGCCAGGAAGTGAGAGGACTTCTTAGTTGATCTTAGTTTTCTTAATGTTGAGTTTCAAGCCAGCTTTTGCACTCTCCTCCTTCACCCGCATCAAGAGGCTCTTTAGTTCCTCTTCACTTTCTGCCATTAGAGTGGTATCATCTGCATATCTGAAGTTGTAGATATTTCTCCCCGCAATCTTAATTCCAACTGGTGATTCATCTAGCCCCGCCTTTCTCATGATGTGCTCTGCATATAAGTTAAATAGGCAAGGCGACAGTATACAGCCTCATCAAACTCCTTTCTCAATTTTGAACCAATCAGTGGTTCCGTGCTCAGTTCTCACTGTTGTTTCTTGACCCACATATAGGTTTCTCAAGAGACAAATAAGGTGGTCTGGTACTCCCATCTCTTTAAGAACTTGCCACAATTTGTTGTGATCCACACAATCAAAGGCTTTAGCATAGTCAATGAAGCAGAAGTAGATGTTTTTCTGGAACTCCCTAGCTTTCTCCATGATCCAGCATATGTTGGCAATTTGAACTCTAGTTCCTCTCCCTCTTCAAAATCCTGCCTGTACTTCTGGTAGTTCTTGGTTCACATACTGCTGGAGCCTAGCTTGTAGGATTTTGAGCATAACTTTGCTAGCATGTGAAATGAGTGCAATGGTGTGGTAGTTTGAACATTTTTTGGCATTGCTCTTCTTTGGGATCGGAATGTAAACTGACCTTTTCCAATCCTGTGGCCACTGCTGAGTTTTCCAAATTTGCTGGCATATTGAGTGTAGTGCTTTTACTGCATCGTCTTTTAAGATTTTGAATAGCTCAGCTGGAATACTGTCATCTCCACTAGCTTTGTTGTTGCTCAGACTTCCTAAGGCCCATTTGACTTCACATTCCAGGATGTCTGACTCGAGGTCAGTGACCACCCCATTGTAGTTAGCAGGGACGTTAAGCTCTTTCTTGTATGGTTCCTCTGTGTAATCTTGCCACCTCTTCTTAATCTCTTCTGCCTCTGTTAGGTCCCTTCCATTTTGGTCCTTTATCATGCCCATCTTTGCATGAAATGTTCCCTTCATGTCTCCAATTTTCTTGAAGAGATCTCTGGTCCTCCCTATTCTATTGTTTTCTTCTATTTCTTTGCACTGTTCATTTAAGAAGGCATTCTTATCTCTTCTAGCTATTCTCTGGAATTCTGCATTCAATTGGGTGTATCTTTCCTTTTCTCCCTTGCCTTTTGCTTCCCTTCTTTCCTCAGCTATTTGTAAAGCTTCCTCAGACAGCTATTTTGTTTCTTGCATTTCTTTTTCTTTGAAATGGTTTTAGTTGCTACCTCTTGTACAGTGTTGCAAACCTTCGTTCATAGTTCTTCAGGCACTCTGTCTATCCGATCTAATTCCTTAAATCTATTTGTCACCTCTACTGTATATTCATCAGGGATATGATTGAGGTCATACCTGAGTGGCCTAGTGCTTTTCCCTACTTTTCTTCAATTTAAGCCTAAATTTTGCAACAAGAAGCTCATGATCTGAGCCACAGTCAGCTCCTGGTCTAGTTTTTACTGACTGTATAGAACTTTTCCAACTTTGGCTGCAGAGCACATAGTCAATCTGATTTCTGTGTTGACTGTCTGGTGATGTCCATGTGTAGAGTCGTCTCTTGGGTTGTTGGAAAAGAGTGTTTGCTGTGACCATTGTATTCTCTTGACAAAATTCTACTAGCCTGTGCCCTGCTTCATTTTGTACTCCCAAGGCCAAACTTGCCTGTTATTCTGGTTATCTTTTGGCTTCCTACTTTAGCGTTCCAATCCCCCATGATGATAAGGACATCATTTTTTGGTGTTAATTCTAGAAGGTGCTGTAGGCCTTTGTAGAACCGGTCAACTTCAGCCTCTTCAGCACCAGTGGTTTGGGCATAGACTTGGACTATTGTGATGTTGAATGGTTTGCCTTGGATTCGAACTGAGATCATTCTGTCATTTTGGAGAGTGTATCCCAGTACTGCTTTTCCTACTCTTTTATTGACTATGAAGGCTACTCCATTTCTTCTGAGGGATTCTTGCCCACAGTAGTATACCTGATGGCCATCTGAATTAAATCCACCCATTCCTGTCCATTTTAGTTCACTGATTCCTAAGATGTCGATGTTCAGTCTTGTCATCTCTTGTTTGACCACATCCAGCTTGCCTTGATTCATGGATCTTACATTCCAGATTCCTGTGGAGTATAGATCTTTACAGCATTGGACTCTACTTTCACCACCAGATACATCCGCTGTGCCGGCACGGGCCGCGGATCGGCAGTGGCTGTGATGCGAGTGACGGAGCCGCAACAGAGGCATTCAAGAGCCACATGTGGCTCCGGAGCCGTGGCTTGCCAACCCCTGATCTAGCCAAAAGGCAGAGCAGGAAGATAGGGAGGTGACTATAACTTCTGCCATTTCTTCTGCTTTGTACTGGGTTACCTGTGAACTCCCAAATTTCAAGGTATACAAATATTGGATTGTGCTCTTCATGATAACAGCTGGTTTAATTGTAAATGTGTTCAAAAATATTCTAAAGGTTTGACTATCAGCCACCTTGAACAGTCAAAGAACTGGTGTTTTTAACTTTTTATTTCCTTAGCGAGTTTCTTATGGCCAGTAGGGACCTATGGGATGCAAAGGAATATTGTTGGTTTAGGGATGGAGAGCAAGGACATAATCATGCTATGCAAATGAGAGCACTCCAACGGAAATGGGAACTTGCATCGATATCTCCCTGGTTTCTTACTGACTGCAAGAAAGGTAGCAACTATGAATCCGTTCTCCTGAAGAGGGGCTACCAATAAAGAGGTGGCAGCTTTGCAAACTTAAATTTCCTTAATGCAGATAAGATAACAGCAGAAATAAACTTTCAGTCAGCCCAAATGTGGATGATACATTATAAAAGGGCTGATTAATTTTTGTAAACCAAGTTTTAGAGTCAGGTAAGAGACAGCTGTAATTATATCCCAGTAGCCACTTGCCACATGAATTGTAGTTTTGTTGCAGCTAGTGATGGGAGGGAAATTTGTTGGGCTTAGTTTACCTTTCTGGAACCAAACAGACCCAAACACAATTTCCAGTTGGAAGTCTATCTTTAAGAATTTGCATTGTTTTTCATAAAGATTCATAAATATAAATAAATATTCATAAATATTTCAAAAATGTGCACATTGGAAAACTGCAAGGAAATATACAAGCATGTTGCATTCACTGGATACACATGTACAGAAATGTGCATAACAACGTGCATATCTTGGAGAATGTACACAATGAACAGATTTCTGTGTGGGGGAAGAAGACTTGCACAGCTGGGTCAGGAAAAGCCTAGCAATGCAAAGCTGATGAATACGTCATCTCAGGCTTCATAGAATCACACATCCCTAGTTGTAGCTCAGTCCTCTGTACTGGCTTAATATTACAAGAACTGCTGTTCTCTGCTGAAGCAAAATAGACATCTAGCCAAGCACCCTTGTCCCTAGTAGGGAACAGGCAGATGCTTCTGAGAAGGTTGTAAGTGCTACACAAATGTAATAGCTATCTCCAATTTTTATATCCCTCACCTGATATTCTGTGGTATTCTCTCTCTGAATACAATGGTTCCACAGTTGTTATGTTCCATAAGCATTCTATACTTTAAAAGGCATTTTGTAGCAGTGAATTAAAAAGAGATGCTTAGAGTGAAGACATTCCTTTTATCCATCCTACAACTATTACCAACTGCATTGATTGACCTCCAGTTCTAAGAGTATTATGAACATATTAGCTTGATTCAAATGTAGGATGTACACATGTTCCTAGTGTCATGTCGTCTGTTTCTTTCCTTTTTAGCATACCATGTTCAAAGAATTTCTGAGTTAATTATGATTTCCATTATATCTGAACTGGGAAATCATGATTACCAGGATCAGCACAAGCTAGGGTAAGAAACCACATTCAGCTTCAGATCATTCATGTAGCTTCAGATCCTGGTTTGTTCCAGTTCTTATCACAGTTTCCCATTTTGTATGTAACAGGAAAAACTGGTTAAGTTTTCATGGATCAAGTTGAGATATGCACAAACCATGGCCCATTCACACTGTCCCTCACTTCAACAGCACTTTCTAATAGAAGTTTCTTGAATTAATCATGAACCTTAGTCATACTTTGTTTGAATAGGAAATTTGAGCACCTGTGGGATGGATGTGTGAGGTTGCACAGGAAAATTTTCCTTATCTACTAAGTAGATACTGTGAGCAGCTTTCTCAATTCTTGTTGGGTCTTGTTTAAAATCAAGAGAATACTTTTGAAATAATGACCCCCATAAAAACCAAATTCCAGGTTAGAACTGGTTGCTTAGAATGCTTTGTCTCTGAAATACATTTGTTCTCAATTACTTATATTAATCACTGCTTGCAGGCTTCCATTATCTCCATGGGAACCTGGAGAGTTCCCATCATTTGGTTTTATGATTTTAGAAAAGCTTAAGAGACACTGTCTAGACACCATCCAACTTGATCTAACACACCGCAAAGACACGTCACTAAAATATAAAAAGAAGGCATGGCACGTCTGACTCAATGTGTCAGTTACTTTCTCTGTTGCCTGCACAGATTGCATTACAATTAATATGTTGCCAGATTTTATACAGGTTCCTACAGGTTCTAATTTTGGTGTGAAAGGGTGGATTTTAGGGGGTGTGGCTCAAAACCTCCTCCCTTTTCATGGTGATCAAATGGCTTTTCTGAGTTCTGACTGGCTGTTGCTTCGGAGCCTTTTTTGGCACCTTGTCTGGGCTTCTATTCACAGAAAGAGTAAAGTCATGCAGCCAATTGGAATTATGGATTCAACAGGGTCATTAAGGGTAAATTAAGCTTATAGGTGCTGGCATTGTTCTGAATAGTTTCGTTTGTTGGATGTTGTCATGTAGCCAAATCTGGTTGGTTGCATGATGAGTTCACCCATTCTTGGATGGAAGGATGGGTGATATCCCGTGTCAGTGCCCTCTCAGTCAGCTCCGTAGCCCCCCTGTCCCGCCTCATCCTCACCAGGGACTGCAGAACGTCCTGGCTAGGTGCTGCACACACTTCCCTTGTTTTTACGCAGTGCAGTCCTCGAGGCTGGAACTCCGTAGCAAAAAATTGACCACTGCCTAGCTCTTTTTATTTCTGGGTGGGAAAGAATAAGCTAGCCCATGTGTTTTCTGTTAGGAGTTTAAACAAACTGGGGATAGGATGAGAAGCCTTTTCTTCCCAGTCCTTTTTCCATGTCAAGCTTTAGCCAGAGAGAGGGGGAGGACTTTAAAACAACTCTTTCTGAAAAGAAATGTGAAATTGTGTGTAGAATGCAAGGACACAGGAAATAGGGGACAGTTTCTGTTTTAATTGGTACTGTGGGTAGCAGCCATTGGGGTCAGAACCATTTTTTTAAATGTTGGTGGATCATGTGATTTCTGCCTTATTTTATGCACATTCTTGAAAAATCAAGGATGCCATCGTATGTGTATTTACTCAAAAAAGGCCTAGAATTCCCAGCAGGATCCAGTCAGACAAATAGGATTATGACCTCAGTGGGAGAGTGGGTTGCAGGTTGAGTTGGCTGGGGGATAATTATAAATCTCCTACTTCAGGTGAGCAGTATTTAGAAAGTGTATTATTTGGTGACTTTTGTTTTTCTACAGAGGAGTCTTTGGATATAAGGTTGGTGAGAGGGATCGAGTCACCCCATTCATTTGCTGTAAATAATGGGGTTGCACTTTCAAAAAAGTGGAAAGCCAGCAATTCTATTGCCTGTCTACTCAGAAGCAAGTTTCACTGAGTTGAATGGGACTTCCTGTCAGGCAAGTGACTGTAGAATCGCAGCCTCAGTATCCACCATTAGCACCCCAGATATGTAAAAATCTAGACAAAAGCTAGAACTAGGTGGTGTATGTGTGTTTCAGAAAGAGGAGAATAATGGTTCCAGTACATAACCACCAGAAGAATGTTCATGCTCACTTCAGAGCTTTTATACTGAAAAACATGATCAAATAAATAGATGAGATAGGTTATTACCAAGGTTTCTCAGTGCTTGCTGGCCAACCCTATCCCTGAATGCACAAAGTTTTTTTCCTCTCTTCATTTCAACCGTAATAAACTAGAGTAACTTTCCCTTTGGCTAAAATCAATATTGCTAGTGAACTAGCATTAATGTTTTGGGTGTTCCTAGGAATGTAGTTTTTGGGTTTTTCCCCCTTTTAAGGTCGCGCACACTCCCCCCTCTGCCCCCTTGAGGTAAGTTCCATTTTGTTCATGCAAATTTGCTTCCATGCAGCTGTAGGTAGGGAAGCAGCTCATCCATTTGCTATGCATCTCCCTCCGTTTTCTTATATGTGGTGTCAGTTGTCACCTGTTACCAAAGGAAAAGAACCCTAGCTCAGGATGTTCAGATGGAGGCTTTTTTGCAAAGCACCTGCTTCGGTTTGTAGTTAAATATCCCAAAGTCATGCAGCCCCCACTGATGGCTGCTGAATCAAATCTGTAAATTAAATGGAAAGAACATTCTGTATCAATGTGTTATTTGCTTAGTTATTTTAAAGCATGTATACCCCATCCCTTCTCCTAAGAGTTTGAGCCAGTGAACAATAAATCATCTGCTTAAAAATTAAAGATGAAAATAATCTTTCAAGTAACAGCGGAAGAACGAAAGATTAAAAACAGGAGCAGGAAATAACACTGTAACAGTCAATGAAATATGTAAGAAAGAGACCAGTTGAAAACAGCAAGTTAAAAACTTATGCTTTCAGGGAAAAGGTTTGCCAGCTTCTGGAAGGTCATCAATAAAGTGAGGCAGGCCTCTGTTGAAATTTCGGAATCCTATAAGCTGCCAAAGGTTGTCTGCCTAAGTATCAGCCTTCCCACAGTCTTTGTGCAGCGTAAGCCCATCTGCAATTTGGCCATATCTATCTATCTATCTATCTATCTATCTATCTATCTATCTATTTTAAGGAATTCAGAATGGTTTACATCATTTTCTTCCTGCTGCCCTCAAGCTTATTCCCACAACCACCACCACCATTGTGTGAGGTAGGTTAGGCTCTGTTACTGGCCCAAAGTCACCCAGTTGACTGCGTTGGTGAGTGGGGCCTAGAACCCAGATCACCTGAGCCCCAGTCCCACACTCTGAACCACTACACCACACTGGCTCTCACTGCTGAGCTTTGTCCATGCTATTGCCCTGTGCCCTAGAAATTCCAGACTGTGCAGTTTAAAAAAATTAGGAGTACAAGCCAAACAAGGGGGAATTTAAGATAAGTAACAGCTTGTATTGTAAACTTGCATCTGTGAGAGAGAAGAAGGGAAATTGTATGTGTTCTTGGGCAGGATGCATGGCATGACACTTCTCTGGATTGGTCCCTTGTCCACTTACCCAGTTATTCATTTCATTTCATTTCATTTCATTTCATTTCATTTCATTTCTGTGCCATCCCACAACCTGAACATCATGGTATAGTCATTCCCCAGTGTGGTGCTCTTTAGATCTTTTGGAATTCAACTCCCATCAGCCCTGGCCAGCATGATCCACACTGAAGAATTTTGGGAATTGTAGCCCAAAACATTTGGAGCAACCAGGTTGAGCAAGGCTGGTCTAAAATTAGGGGTGCATGGCCACATTTCCAGCGGAGTCTTAGGTCTGGTGCATGTGAAAGTCACATGAATGTGATCAGGAGCTACTCGAAAGGATTAGGGTCGTACTTGAGTCAGGGTGAGATGTCAGCAAGTACATTCTTGGTAATGCCTAAAGCAGTATAGGAGGGGGTGTGTTTGTATTTTGAGCTTCACCAGAGAGCTCATCAGAGCGAGAACTGGGTAGCACTTCTGCTTGTAGCAAAGTCTTTGGCACTGGCTGTGACTGGCTTTACCAAATCTTCTATATTTAGTGTTTAATTATTTTTGGTAGAATTTGAAGTTGTGCTTCTGTATCTTGGCTTCCATGAATGTAGCTCTGCATATTCTATTTGGTTCCCTGGCTTGGTGTTATCCCTGCTGGTCATCTCTAATCCATTCCTTGCAGTGGGTGCCTCTCAACTTAGGAAGGAAATGCCAAAGGCATTAACATTCCCTTCCTTTTCAGTTCCTTTCTTCTGCCCCTGCTTTGCTGGAACATCTTGCAAAGGATGGACTGGGGGCAAGCTGTTGTGGGGGTTTTTTTTTAACATTCCTGATATTTCATCTGTGCTCCACGATAAGGCAGACCAAAGTGATGCTGCTAGTTTGATCTTCGTCTTATGACTTGTTCACAAATAGCTCCTTTACCTCACATAAGTTGTGTGGATGGTGGCAAGCTTAAACAGTTACTCTAGTTCTGCCCTTAGAAGGTAAGGTCCTTTCTATGTTCATCTGTCCCAGCAAGGTCTTTCCATGCTAATTCCAAACTGCCTTAGAAACAGAGTAACTTTAAAGTTTGTGAAAGACGTTGTATGAATAGGCAGATTTGAGAAGTTTCTGCTTCAACATAAATCTGTGATGTCCTGCCCCACCTTCCAATGAAAAGAGCACCCACCTGCCATGCAGTTACATGAATATACACTTTGAATGACGTCATTTCAATGACACCCAACTGGATTTATTTCTCTCATAACATGGCATTCTTCCATTCTTTCAAGAAACCCATGTAGATAAGTTAGGACAGCCTTTCCCAATGGGTGCCTCTCAGATGGACTTCCAACTCCCATCAACCCCAGATTTTTATTTTTTGCAAAAGTAAAATCCCTAAAGAGATACCGACTGTTTACAGTGTTGTATGCGATATGGTGTGTTGTTGGAAGCTAGATGCCTGGGTTTGATGCGGAAACTGCAAATTCAAATCTCCACTTAACTATATAGTTGTTGGGTGGCCGTGAGAAAGTTACCAGCTCATTCTACTTTGCAAGGTTGTTATCAGCTGCAGAGCTGCTTGGAGCTCCTTGGAAGAAGGATTGGATGTAAATCGGTAACCAGAAGTTGTTCCTACTGGCATCTGCCTCTTTGTTCTTCATGAGCTCCTGAAATTTCCATGTAGCTTAATTTCTGGCATCACACAAACATTCCTATATGGTTTTGCATCTGTTCTCCAGCTATACGGATGCCTTCTCCCCAGCTGTGGCTAAGATAGTAAATGGAATGCAGGTTAAAAAATAAGTCACTACATGTTCTTCAGGGGAGGGTTACTTAATTTACTTAATTTTAAAGTATTAAGACTTAAATAAGCACATGTTTGTAAATGATACTGACCTTTTCACTTGAACAAATTTCAGCTTTTGCGTATTGGCAGCATGAGATCTCAGTGAGGTTCATGGAATGCCATTCTGAGTTTTTAAGAATGAAACAGGTAAGCTGTCAGCCTGCATGTTGTAAGCTTGAGAAATGAGGAGGAGGATGTACTCAGAAGGCAGGTTGTATTCAGCCCCTTCCTGCACACAAGCCGGTGGCTGGTTTTTATGTTTGTGTTTCTGGGTGTGTATTGTGTATGAGAGAGATAAGAGAGAAACCTGTAAAAATCCTGGCTGTGATTGTATTAGAATAATTACGCTAACTCGGGGCTTGGAATCATGCAATTTTAATGATTTGGCATGTAGTAGAAAATGATTACTCACATTTACTTTCTACTTTGCTGGAAAATCTCCTTGATCTTTAGACTCTGTAATTAAATAAAATGGAGAGTTGTTCCCCTGCCCTCCTTCTCTTGTAACAAGGATTTTTATTTGAACCTCAGAGTATGTGACATCAAAGAAGGGCTAGCCAGTGTACTATATAAAGATTTAAGCACTGATTGCTTTTTCATGGTTAAAGAGGCTGGAATTTGAACCAACATTTCCAATTCAGTTGTTCCTTGTATCTGCTTTTTTCAACAGTGACAACTAAATTCCATGGAATAGCAGTTTTAGTAGCTGTATTAATGAAACAACAAAGAGTCTAGGGGCATCTGAGAGAATGGTGTATATTTCATGATACACGCTTTCATGATGCATTTGATGAAGGTGACCCTAGTCCGCAAAAGCTCACACCTCCATTTTTAATATTTTAATTACCATTTTTATATTTTAATTACGCAAACAGACAATTCCACATCCATCTTCAGAATGAACCATTTTCCCAATGTAAATTTCTAGGTGGTGGTTTCTCAAAGGGGTGTGATATTTCAGTTTTTTACTGGGTCTTGCAGAAATTGTCCCAATTTAAATCACTTGCTGTCCAAGTATTTTTGGGGGGCTATCCTAACGGAAGCCAAGAGCCAAACATTTTTCTTCTCTTTTCTTGCAGAAAACAGAAATGAAGGTACATAGGCACACGCAGTTTTGTCTCATTTGTTTGCTGACATTTGTCTTTCATCAATGCCACCATTGCCATGGAGATAGTCACAAGCACGGATCTGAAGAGAGTCACAGCCACAACCACAATGACTGTCAGATTTCAGAGATACCATATCTCCAGAATGGAAGGACAGAACCTGCACCGAGTAAGGAAGCGGAAGATGAGCAGAAATACTACATTGAAAAACTCTTTGACCGCTATGGCGAAAATGGAAAACTGACATTTTTTGGTCTGGAGAAATTGCTGATGAGCCTTGGGCTTGGAGAAGTCAGAGTCATGGAACTGAACCATGAGGATGTCGGCCACGATCATGTATCTCACTTAGATGTGATAGAGGTACAAGAAGGAAAGCATTCTCATCCCCACAGCCATCCTCATTCCCATAGTCACTCAGGTTCAGAAAACCAGACTGTGAATGAAGGGTCTGCCCAAAAATCCCGGAAGTGTGACATTAAAAAGGAAATGGCAGGGCCATCTTTAAAGCCCAATGGAAAAAGCGTTCACGACCATAACAGCCGCAGGCACCACCAGCACCGGCGGCATCACCAGCACCACCAGCGCCATCACCCCGACCATAATAATACCCATCACGCTCATAATGACTCCATCAGTGCCAGCAATCACGGGGAGCCGAGCCACGAACCTTCCACGGAAACCAACAGTACTCAGGAACAGCCAGAGAAGAAGCCCCGCAAACACAGGAAGCAGTGGAAAGACCGGAAGAAGAGCAGCGATGCTTCAGCTGATGCAGCACCGGACTTTGCTCCCAGCCATGACTCCGGCGAGCATCACGAGCACAATCGTGTTCACAAGCACGACCATGTGCACGGGACGTCTCTCTCGCACACCCAGTTTCTTGAACACAGTAATGATCATTCGGCCACTCATGGGCACCAGGATCCAAATCCTGCCAGCGGCGACGGGCATCCGCATGCCGGCAGTCGGGAAACATCTCGCAAGCAGATGGGCGTGAGGAAGCCTGACTTCCTTTCGGCTCACGGTCACACAGACCACACCGAAGACAGACACCATCGCGAAGAGGTCAGTGCACGTTGACAAACCCTTCGAGAATATAAGCGCATGTCGTTTTGATTTCAGTCTCCGTATATATGGCACCCAAGAATTTGCCAGCTAGCTAAGACTGGATAGAGGCTTTTCAGCATTGCTTGCTTTTCCATGGTAAAAAAAAAATGGATGAGTAAAAGCTGCACTGCCGAGAACACCTCCTCCCTGGCTTTTTCTCAGACAAGCTTGTTAGGTAGGCACCTTTGATTAACCGGGGTGGCTAAGAATTACTGCCCAGAAGCCAAGCAGGAGTGATTCACAAGCCTTTGGTGTCAGGCAAATGGTCTTTTCACCTATTAAGCCACATTTATATTGGGGATAGCAGGTCAGTTATAAAGAATAATAACTTTTATTTGCAAGGCTATTCTAAATTGTTCCAGCATGGTGTATAATCATTAAATCAGTGCTGTCACCTTTTTTTTTGTCTGAATTGTTCTCCTTACTGGGATGCTGCAAGGTGAAGATGCCCAGGGGTTTATTTAAGGGGACTTGTCTCTGCAATCTGACCAGGTTTTACTGTGCCCTTTCACTTCCAGGAGTGAGTATTTTAATGTCAGTGGACACAAACTTCCACTGATGATCCTCAGGCGTGTCCTCAAAAAGTAGCAGGCAGCAGTCCAAGAAACAGGGAGCTGGTGGTTCTGAGAGCGACTGAAGACAAGTGGGAACACTGGTTTCCGAAGCGGGGTGGGTCAGCAGAGCTTATACAAAGCGGTGCCACTGAGCAGTCGCAATGCATAGACTGGTGTGTCTGCTTGTTGACTGGGTTCTTTTAGGAAGTGCTAGTTCCCCAGTGTGCCTACTAAGCTGCTCATCAGCCAGGGTGGTACTAAAAGCAGGAGGAGGGAGAAGAAGCAGAAGTCAGAGTGTTTGCCCAGGATAGAATCAATGTCAAAAAGATTCAGCCGATCTTTTCGGAAAGCACAAAGCCCATTTGAAAGGTGGATCTGCCCCTTTCTTTCTTTGAATGAAATGCACAAGCCCCTGAGTCAGCACATGACAGAAGTGCAGAACCACATAGTAGTCATCAACCTAGCTGGAGATTAATTTCGGGTGGGGAAAAAAACCCTCTGGGATTACGTGTTGAGTGGTACCCAGTGCTTGGAACAGCTGGTGCCAGGTCTCTCTTAGGGGGTAGACAAGCTTCCTCAGGAGGTCAGTTCCTTCAGACCTTCTCTTACAATGCATGGAGTGCAGCGGGCGTACCCCAAGGGGGTAGGTGCAGGGAAGGTGCCCCCGCCCTCACAGAACCCTACTTTGTGCAAGTGTGAAGCCTGGATGCCCGAATTAGGGCTTTAACAACATGTATTCCTGAACAGAACGACGACCCGCTAAATTTTCTTTTCCTGCTTTGTTTGCAGTGTTTAAACGTCACACAGCTGCTAAGGCATTATGGCCTTTGTCCCAGTTCTCCCATTTCCCCCAGTTTGTTTACATACCTGTGTCCTGCATTGCTGTATCAGATTGACAAGAGGGTTTGTACTGAACATTATGAAGAGCTGTTGATTGAAGACTTGGCCAAAGGAAAAAATGCATCGCTTGTGGATATGGATAAAACGGGTGCATCGGGTGAGGAGAAATTTAACAAGGGTGTTGTCAAAGGCATTAGGGTTGGAGCACTCATGTACTTGGGTTTCTGCTTGGTTTTGTTAATATTATTTTCTGTTACTAAGTAAAGGACTAGTACAGGTTTTAAATATATATAGACATTTACTACAGCCTTTGTTTCCAAGGTTGCTCAGGCCAGCCTAACCATGCAAGCCATCTGCCTGCAGCTATTACTGGCGAAGCACACAAACCCCGTGGATTCTGTGGCCGGCCTGGCAATCTTCCTGGGTACACGAGTAGATCTGGCAATCGGAGAAATTGTCTTGAGCTCCACCACACAATGGCTGCCATGGAGAGGCAGCTGTGCGACACAAAGGACAATTCAGGATCCCTGTTCTCGAGGGCGGGTCCTGAGTGCTAATATCTTGCACTGGGCTTGCAAGACAGATTAGGGGTTTTGCTGTTGTACCATCAACCCAGCTGTCCAGCAGACTCCCTGCCTGAGCTGGCGGAGGTGGTCCCAGACCTGGTGCTAAGGACTCCCTGGATGTTGGCCTGGGTGACCTCAACATCCATGCCGGGTCCTCTTTATCCAGGACAGCTCAGGGCTTCACGGCCACCATGACAACCATGGAGATTTGGAGTAAAGGACTTGAACACAATCACTGCCTTCCCATGCTATAGATAAGGGATGGGGATATAAAGAATGAGGGAGAAGCAAACATGAAACAAAACGGTCTGTGTAGCTGGAGCCCTTCCTAGTCTGGTGCCTTCTTATAATGTCTCCAGCCTGCTAGTCCAGCATGCCAGGAGGGCGTCGGGCTGTGTTGGAGAAGAGGAATCTCAGATTTGCTTGTGATAAGCCAGGAAGATGTATTTGGACATGCCAAAAATCTTGTTTAACCCCCACCCCTCATGAAATCAAGGGAGGAGTTAAGTAAGGCCCCCTCTTCACGTTTGGACATGTAGATCAGGTATACCGTCAGGAAGGGACACCTGTATATCCAACACATGCACAGGGAGAGGAAAGTCATTGGTACTGTTGGCATCCAATCCTGAATGCTGGAAATAAAAGGTGCAGACCGGGAGAGAGTTCCAGTCTACCTGAGACATGCAGGATCATCAGAGAGGTATATCAGGTGGCAGGTGTTGACAAGGAAAAGGTGTGTTTCCCTGCAATGAAGACAAGCTAGTTTGGTGTGCTAGCTATGCTGAATTTTTAAAGAGGCATTTTATTTTCAGGCCTTCACATAATTATCCAGAGATTCTCTTAACTTCCAATGGATGTGAAACTACTCTTTGTTTCTAATGGTGGCACAGTTGCTGTCATCTGAGAAAACCTTGGAGGAAATTGCCCTTATTTGAAAATAACTGTATTGCTAATGGCAAATATTGGTGAGTCTTTTGCAGGCGCTTATTAGCGTTGTCAGAACAAAGCACAAATTTGAGCATGTTCTGATATATGTTAATAATTGTCAAAAAGAATGCCCTGGTGGTAATTATTTTTAATGACTGCAGCATCATTAAGAAAGGTTAACTTGTTATGTATAAATCTCCCATAGTGGCACACTACTACCTCATTAACTGTGTTCAAAGATTCTGTACACCAAATATCCTGTATGCTGCATATGGTAGTAAATGGTTTATCTCTTGGGGGTAGCTCTGTTTTAGTCAGAGCTGACCCTACTTTAATTGCCAGGACAGTTTTTGAAAAGGCTGCAAAGCTTTTTCTGCCAATTAAAATGCTGAAAAAATGTGCGTGTGTTTCTAAAAAAGCGTGCACACACCAAACCTCTCCCCCCCCCATCATCATGCTTATGCTGTTGAACTAAGTTAATTAGAAAGTTTGCACAGATGAGTGCTTCTTTTTAAAAGAAGCTTTTTCTGTCCAAATAATGAGGGAGGGATCTGATGAATAAGTAATCCTGGAGACCTTCAACATTTTAAAGCGACCCAGTTTTGGAAAATAAGTGAAACGTCTGGGGGTTGTTTGGTATGTTTCAGGAGAGCCTGCACTTTCTGGAGACAGCCCTCTCCCCATTCATTCTAGTGGTTTGGCACACTTCAGACATACTCTGGAAGCCACCTGGCTTCTTGTTTCATTCATATATCCTGAACTTATAAAAAAGTGACCTAGAATCAAAACAGGAATTTCTGCCAATTTTTGGAGCTTTTGTTTTGATTTGCTGAAATTTTAATTTAACATGACTGTTTTAATTTAACTGTCCTCCTGAACAAAGCCTTGCTGAGATTGTGATAATGGGTCTCACTCTGAGCACACTAGCCACACTCCCATCTTATGACTGTGAGAATCTCGCCTGGCAGGTGGTCTGTAGCTGCGTGCACAGGGCTGTAAAAGGCCCGGCTCCCCTTCCTGTTCTCACCTGACTCAGTTTCAGCCGGTTTTCTAAGGTGAACTTCCTCTTCAGCCCCACATTTTCCTCTCTGCCTGTCTGGGACCTCATCTGTGCCCCCACCACCACTTTCCGTCAGGTCATTGCCTCCTTTATTCTCTTCCCTTCTCCTGCCTTTGCTTCTGCCACACCCTTTCTGCCCCCTCTGTAGATCCTGACCTGGCTTTCCTTCCACTGGTCCCTTCTTTCTCCATCCTCCCTTTCCTCTACTCTGTGCTTCACCTAATATGTTTCCTGTAAGCTTTTCTGGGCATAAAAAGCTTCTGTTAGAGATATTTTATATTTAACTTCCACTCTTCGACCTGGTCCACATGGTAACAACTTGTTAACCCTGCCACATGGACCAGTCAGATCCAAGAACCCTTGCTGACATGGCTTGCTGCGTTGTCTGAATCCAGGAAGCATGACTAGTCTGAGGGGCAGCAACCTCAGTTGCCCTGTATTTGGTGTGTGTCCTCCCCCGCCCCTCCACCAAAGAAGCCTTGCCATCTGGAATCAACAGTGGTTTCGTTCCATCACCGTGGTAGCACAAACCTGCCAATATTGTTGGAGAAATGGAGTCCTTAGCAGCTGGCCTTGGGGCTTTAGCTAAGTGGAGGTGCTGACTATATGCCAATGTATTGGCTGAAGACTGAATGCCTCAACCCAGTCTCCCTCGGGGGAGTTCTCCGTGTTTTCTAGCAGGAAGGGGTGCTCAGAAGGAAGAACCCTCTCCTAGATGGAAAGCTGCACCCTATCGTGGAAGGTCGCATGTCTTGTTGTGTGTATGTGCGCATACACACATGCTGCCCCCACTCCACCAGCTAGCTGTTCTCATCCTTCTTCCTCTTGCACCAGGGAGGCCATTTAGCAGGAAGTGGACACCAGTAGAAATCATCAGTAATTTTGAAATAAAGTACACATAGGGGCCATTTTAGAGACTGTCCTGGTGGTCCACACAAGCATGAGGCCCACCTGAACACTCTAGATTTTCTCAGTAGATTTCTTCCAGCGGCATTTTACTATCTCTGGAGAAGACAGACATTGTGCCAAGTTGCACATTACAACTTGGGAGGTGGGACTGTTGGGAGAAACATCCAATAAACAAGCTTATTCTTGCAATCAGCTTCACAAATTGCCCTTTTGTGGGGGAAAGGAAGGCCAGCACACAAGCAAAGCTTGCAAGTACTGGTGAGGGACATCACAGCCTGATGCTGGGCAGGATTACATGTTTCACACTTACTAGTTAAGGCCATAAAGTTGTCATGAAATAAAGGGTCTGCTGAGCTGAACTGTGATTTATTCCACCAGCTGCTGTGTCACAAGACATTCTTTCTGCTCATGAGGTTTGACAAATGTGCCCAGACTGAAATCTCCAAAACCTCTGGTGGGTGGAAGCAGGTGGTGATACCTGGTATTTTGTTCCGTGCTGTTTCGTGGGTCCATTTGAGTGGAGCTAAATTTACGCAACTATATGCCAATGTATTTGCTGTCAGCTTAAAGATGACCCAATGGTACTTCCATGGGGATCAGATCAGAGATAGATAAAGCAACTGCCGCCGTGTCATACAGATAGTAAATAATACTCTCTCAGATCTCAGTTGAACATACATAATGGCTGGGCTTTAGAGAAGGGCAGGTTTCCTTCCTCTGAGTAACAACTGACCTCTGAGCACCCTGCCAGTGGTTTAGAAGTGTCCTGACTGATGTTCTTCCTTCCCTTTCCACAGCCTGGATTTGTGGCATCATTTCTATCACAGTCATTAGTCTACTGTCCTTGCTAGGCGTGATCTTGATTCCTATCATTAACCAAGGCTGCTTCAAATTTCTCCTCACCTTCCTGGTTGCTCTTGCCGTCGGAACCATGAGTGGAGACGCTCTGCTTCACCTGTTGCCGCATGTAAGTTTTGTCCCATTTCTGCCCCTCCTCTTTCCTTTGAGAGCTCCTTATGCACCACTGAGCACACCGTAGCACTGAAGGTGCCCATTAATTGGTGCATTGGCTAACCTGTCTCCTGATGTTTGTTTGTATGAAGTACTGAGGAGATTTCTGTTGCCCATGGCAGGGTACAATTAACTCTGGTGTTTAGGTGCATACAGGGGAGGCAAAATTGATGACCCCCCCCCCCGCTACTTCCCTGGATAGTCTCAGTTTTTCAGCACAGATGGGTAGTTGTACAGCACACACACAAAGATCTGATATTTGTACTCCCAATTGTGCCTTTTGGAATATTGAAAAGGCATTGGGAGAGGAAAATTGATGTATGAGTTATATTGATTCTGTAGATAGAAAGCTAATAATTTGCAGAGTTATGCACAAATGTTAGTTGGATTAGTGGCTGTATTCTTTTCAGAATTTTCACAATTTTTGTTTAAGAAAAAAACAATCAAAACTTGTCTCTGCCTCTCCTAATCATACAATGTTTCTTAAATATTTAAGGAAACAAGACCTGTAAAATCAAGATAAAACCATAGAACATGCTCCTCCGATAGGTTTACTAATTAGATCATAATTTACTATTCTGAGACAGATTATAGCTTAATTTAAAATGAAATAATAAGTCTAAACACATCGACACTAGATGCAATAAGAAAAGAGGAAGTGTTACTGAATTCCTCATCTGAGAAATAAATGAGAAAACTGTCACCAATCCGTTCATTTGTTTATTTGTTTTTGAGGGGTGGATTGCTCTTTTTTGGGAGAGCAAATAGTCCATGTTTTCCTGTTTTTGGACCTGTGCTATAAATGTCATCAAGACCTACACCTGCTCAGTATCACACCATCATTTTGTTCAGTAGTTGGGGTTAGTGTATACTGAACAAAATGTATGAGGTATAACCCCTTTATTTTAGATGTCAGAAGAATTGTGCATGGTGGGAGGGGTAGCTTGCCTGCTGTGTGTGTGTGTGTGTGTGTGTGTGTGTGTGAGAGTGTGAGAGAGAGAGAGAGAGAGAGAGCGAGTGCGCGCGCGCGCGCAACTTTTCTTTTTAATTGAGGAGTACAAGGCTGATCTAGTTTCACTCTGGAAAATTTCCATCCCGTCTCTTTCTCTTCCATTCCACTAGTCGCAAGGGGTGCACAACCACACCCACCATGTGGGGCAAGGTCACTCGCATGAGCACCACCACCTCCACGGCCACGGCCACGGCCACGGCGGCATGGCCCAAGGCTTCCTCGAAGAGTACGACATGGTGCTTAAAGGACTGGTGGCCCTTGGGGGGATTTACCTTCTCTTCATTATTGAGCACTGCATCCGAATGTTCAAGCACTACAACAAGCAAAGGGTATGTTTCCGTACCTCTTCTTACATTCTGCTACATAGTAATGATGGGGTAGAAAATGTTTTATAAGGAAGACGAAATCCCCCCCCCCAGAATTTTGGGATTATTTTTTATAAATAAAAGAAAAAGTAATATGAAAAAGAAAAAAGATACCAAGGGACCTTACACAAAATTTACACATCATGCTAAGTGCAGGAAATTACACAAAAAGAAGTATTATTATTATTATATCAATTTTATTACTACAGTTTTGACTTAATAATACTTGGTTATTACAAAAGAAAAGCTTCAACATGGGTCTCAAATAAATAGTAATTTACCTTGTAACATATCCACAGATTTCACCAGTAATTAATTAAAGAGGACTGCAACCTTAACCTGTAATGGCCATTGCTCAGAAGTAGAAGTTCCAGCTGGCTCCTTTTGTACTAATTCAGCCCAAAATTGTGTCCTGTCGGGTAACCAGTTAGCCAGGTCTGTAAAGCCTGGAGCAGGTCGAGTGCACTAGGCAAAGTTTTTGTTCTGTTGCTCTTACCCCACATTTTCATTCCGAACATTTTTAATTAACAAAATTCCTTGAACTTGGGGTGTTTCTGCCCAGCACCGTCTTTCTTTGTGTTCAAAGGAGGAGCGCTTGTTTGTTGATTGGAAGATTCAGTCAGTCAGTCACTTTTTCCTCCAAAGAGCACACAGCAGCTTATACAAGCCCCCTCCAGGCCTTTTTATCCCACAACAACCATGGGAGGTATATTAGGAGGCAAAGCAGCAACTGGCCCAAAGTCACCCGGCGAGCGCCATGGCTGAGTGGGGACTAGAAACTGGGTTTTCTGGGTCCCAAACCAGCACTTGAACCAGTGGCCATGTAGATTCTTGCACAGGTTTCTCTTCTTTTAGCCTCACCGCTTTGCCTTAGGGAAAAGGAATGCCTAGTGACTGATGATGCCCACTGTGAATATGGAAGCCCCGCATGGCAGCCATGTTATGAGAGCTCCCACGCAATTCAAAATTCTGCATGTGTACATTGACCCCAAAAGCTTGGGGCCACTGGTCGGGTCATGTTCTCTCATCCCAGGCTAGCTTTGTGTGATCTGGTGATCTGCTGAAAGCCAGCTGGTTGTTAGGAGCCAATCGTACGGTGCTCCAAGACACAGTGATGGCATCCTGCTTCTTCGGCAGCTTTGGTTTTGTCGCCTGTAGAAATGGCTATGGCAGCACTGGCATTACAGCCTAACCCTGCCCTGAGAATTAGCCTTAGAAGCAGCCGTAGCAAAACGCTGGTGTGCCCGGCTGTTGTGCTTGTGCCAAGCCAGATAAAGCAAACTGGTTGGGATAAAGAGCATGAGATTCAAGCTTAGTCGTGAGAGCTTTCCTTGTGAAAGAGTAGCTACTATCCCAGGGAAGTTAGTCATGAGAAAGCCTAACTAATCACTTCAAACAGAGAGTGCATGTGAGATAAGGACCCCAGTGAATGCTGTTTTCTCATTACGTGCGTAAGGTCTTTTGCAAGCTGAGGTACTAATTTAAAAAACCACTAGAACACCGTTGTGTTACAGTTCTTGAAAAACATTGAACTTGTGTTTTTCTGTCAATCAAATAGTCTGATTTTGAAGTTACGGCTTGTATAACACATTTTCTTCCCTTTGAAGATACGGCCTTTTAATTAATATTTTTGGCTAGGATGGGAAAGAACTCCCAACTGCTTGATCACCTGGCTACCCAAGCATTTTTGTAATAACTTTCTAGCCCTGCCTTTGACTCGTTCCTGCTATTTTCTTGACAGTGCAAGGCTAAGCAGAATCTGCTGCTGCCTCATTTTTATGGACCCCGTTAGATCTTCAAAGTGCCTGCAAAGCTTGCTGCAGCATGCTAGGAAGGCACTCCTAAGGCTCCTCGCCAAGGTGTGATAGCCTGCTTCAAGCGTCCTTCCTAAACGATGCCTCTTTGTTCTAAATATGCCTTAGGTGGAGGCAGGTTTTATACCTTTCATTTTTCAGAGTATCCCACTGATGTTTGGAAAAAACAGGTAGACATCTTGAGGGCAAGGACAGTTCTCCTTTATTAGCCTCCCCCAACCTGATGCCCCCCCCCAAACGTTTTGGCCTTCGGCTGCCATCATCCCCAGCAAGCATGGCCAGTGGCCAGATATTCTGGGAATTGTAGTCTGAAGCATCTTGAGAGCATCCGACTGGGTTGTCCTGTGCGGCAAGAATCAGCTGTTGATGTGGAAAGGGCAACTTGGCTCATCTCCCCCTCTGACACACACGGCTCCGCAGGTATCGGGGACCCAAGGGCCGTTTGCTGAGCCATTCCCACACCCAGCTGCCCCAGCCCCTCCGGCAGGGGTCCACCAACTGTGCTGGGCACACCGGGGCACCTCACCATTGTCCACGACACCAGCAACACCCTTGCTCTCGGGAGCCCAGAGAAGAAACACGTTGGATGCCACGGCTTTCAGTGCACAGCATGGCAGAACTTCCTGCTTCCAGCAGCTGGCTGGCATGTCTGTTCTTGGGAGTCCAGCACAGCAGCAACAAAGCAATTCAGCAAGGCGTGTGCGAGGATCGGAGGGCACTGTTGGAAATCGGCGGGCTCCTTCCCCGTGCAGAGGTGCTTGTGGCGATTGGTGAATGCAGTCAAGCAGCAGAGCCGGCCATGAATAGTGTTGACCGTTGACCCAGCATCTTCTTTCAGTGGGATGGTCTAGCCAAGGAGATCACAACCGATTGAAGATTTGTGCTTCATTTGGAAAATTCGATAAGATTTTTATTTCTGTTACATTTCTATTACCACCCATAGCCAAAGCTGTCTGGGCAGTTCAGAACATTGGAGTCACCCATCCAGGTTTCAACCAGGCCAGATCCTGCTTAGCTTCCCCGATTAGGCACTTCAGACTGTATGGAAGCCATGTGAAGATGCTGCGTGACTCAGCATTCTGGGGCTAAGCAATCCTGACATTTTTAACCGAGTGCACTCTGTACCTTTGGAAGGCTGCAGCATCCGCGCTTCATTGTGCTGTGCAGATGTTCCAGTGCACCTTGGCTCATTACCATCCCGTTGCTGCAGGCTGATCATTAACCGCCAGGTGTCTTTTTTGTTTTCAAACTAAACAGAAATGGTGTAAGAAAAAACAGAAGGTGGATGGATCACCGATTGGGAGGAAACTTTCCGATCATAAGCTGAACAGGCCCGATGCGGACTGGCTTCAGCTCAAGCCTCTTGCAGGTAACTATTCATTATTAGCCTGTCTCTGTTCATTCAGGCAGCCCTTCTGCAAAGACAGTTATATTGTCCCAGTGATTAATCTGGCCGAGTGCCTTAAGCTGCTCTCAGTGTGTAAACCATAGACAGTAAATCTGCTTTAATTGATGATAACTGGAGCTGTCACCCAATAAAGCATCATGGCTATGAGTTCCAATCAGTTAATTAAATTGATTATATATGCATGTTTTCGCATTCTTTGGTTTTAGCTGTAGGCACCATTTTTGGAAGAAGCATTCCTGAACTATCTGTAAAAAGAGAATCTGCAGTCGGGGCCCCTTTATCATGAATGAAAATCACTTAATCTGAGTAAAGGTTGCAACCCAGAGAAGAATGGGTTTTCTTTTGAATGTCTTTCTAGAGCAGGGGTCCTCAAACTTTTTCGATAGCAGGCCAGTTGAAAGGCGGAGGTGACACACGTGGGCCAGTGAGTGGGGGTGCCTGGGGGCACGCAAGCCACCCCCCCCCCGCGCTGCAAGGCAGCAGCGAACGTGCACGTATGGGAGGCAGGCGGCGGCTTGCTCACTCGGAGACCCTCTCTGAGCGAGCGAGCGAGCAAGCCACCACCTCCTCGTCTGCGCAGCAAGCGTGCGCACAGGCATGAACAGCGGCGCAGGCTGGGTGGATGGCCATGGTGGGCCGGATCCGTCCCGCGGGCCGTCGTTGGAGGACCCGTGCTCTAGAGTGATACGGAAGAGCAGTTCTTGTTCTTAAGGAACTGTAAAGCAGGGGCCCTCAAACTTTTTCAACAGGGGGCCAGTTGAATGGCAGCAGCGGGCGTGTGCAGCCAGGCGGTGGCTTGCTTGCTCAGAGATCTCCCAGCAGGTCCAAAACGATCTCCGAGGCGAGCCAGATAAATGGACATGGTGGGCTGGATCTGGCCCAAGGGCTGTAGTTTGAGGACCCATGCTATAAAGGTTTTCATGGAGCAATACTTCTGAAGTACTAAACCATAGTTAAGGACTGGCAGCAAACCAGGATGCCAAGCCATGATTCTAAGGGTGCTTGGAAACTGCAGGTAAATGTGAAGACCATTTCCTTGCTGCTTTTGTTTTGTTGCTTGCAAAGCAACAGGCCGTTTCCGTGGGGGTCTCCCTGTCTCGGAATGGGACTTTGTTCAGCATCTTCAGTGTGCTTGGAACACCCAGCCCTTAAAGCAGCAGGCAAGGGCTGCCTATGGCCCTGGACTGGTTTCAGTGGGAGCTGCTTGGGAGCCTGGGGTTGCTCTTGCCAGCAGTAGCAAAGGAAGCCTTTCCTTTTCCCCTGATCTGCCCCGTCCCCAGCTTTCCTCACACATGGAGGAGAAAGGATGCATTGCTTATCCAGTCTCTTGAAAGATGGTAGCATTTTTGGGGACTCAAGTCGAGGGACTCACTCCCAAGTCTGGCTCAAGTCTTGTCAGCAACTCCGCTTGGCATCGCTCTGCGATTTCTACATTGCTTACAACCAAGTTGTTCCAGGGCTTGCTGTGCGGCAAGGTCTTCTGGAAGGCAGGCACAACCAGCAGAGGCAGTGGGAGGAAGGGAGTTTCAAGGGGTGGGGGCAGGGTAGGGAGAGGGATTGCAGTAGGGGTAAGGGAAGGCTTCAAGGAGACAGGAGGAGGGGGGGAGGGGGGGGGGGACAGACGGGGGGGGGTTGGGGGGCACTTGAGAAGCGACTTGACTCAAAAATTTTCTTGCAGTGACTTGAGACTTGACTCAAGACTTGGACTAAAGGACTTGACCAGATCCCTGGATTATAGCAAGGGGAAGCTTGGGGGATCCATTTTCTCTGATCTCTGAGGAGATCCTGGGTATACGGAAAGGTTTCTTCCATCCCGTTTGTGAGGAAAGGGCTTTGGGCAGTGGTCTTTCCCAGTGGTCTTTCTCCTACCTGGAGATTCCCAGAATCAAACCTCAAACCTTTGGCAAGGAACAGCATGTCTTCTCCTGAACTGCAGCCCACACTCGCTGGGCCATTCTGGACTGAGTATTTCATAACTGAGGCATCATCCCTGAAAAGCCCCTCGCCCTGGGAGACCCCTCACCCCAAAAAGCGGCACCTCGGAGCACCCCAGGCCGACTGCAACAGGCCTTCGTGCCGCTACGTTGTAGCATTTCCCCCTGTCTCTGCTTTGAGAAAGGGTTTATCATCTTGCCTAGGCTGCTCTCAAATTCAGTGTTATTTTTATGCATGGACACACTTGAAATATTGCCAGCAACAAATTAGGGATATAATAGGTCACACTAAAGGTGCTTTTACTACTTATTTTTTTTATGAATTTCAAAATCAACCAAAACAAAGAAGGGAAGAGGAAACAAACTGAAAATAAGATAAAATATTGCAGTTTTCTTTCATGAGATTTCAGTAAATCTCATACAACGGTACATATAATGTACCCTCTGTGTATTTTATATATAGCAAGGTATCCTATTACTGAGGATAGTAATGCAAAGACTTCAGCAGTGACAGTCCAGATATTCATATATTTGTGTATTTGCAAATCATGCCTTTAAAGGTTCCTTAAAAAACTGAAAGTTTTCAAGAGTGGTGTTGCAGGTACCCATTTATCCCTCCAGGTATATGGAGGGATAAATGAGTCATACCATTCTTAGCAGACGAAAGGGTACAGAGAATCCATTTATGCTGATACTGTTTGAAGTTCTAGGAAGCCAGCAGGCAGTTAAGAGGAACACGTGTATCTGAAAATTAGTAAGGTTCCACTCAATGGATCTGGACCGTTCCTTCCTCCCAGGAGGGAGCAGCCAGTTGTGGCATGAGGCCCTGCACGGTTCCCAAGGCTTGAATTGCAGGGTGACTGCTAAGTGGCAGAGCAGTTGCGTCCTGTTCCGTTCCTGGCATCTCCAGGTGGGGCTGGGAAAGACCCCTGCCCGATTCCCTGGAGAGCCGCTCCCTTTCATGTTGGCAGTAATACTGGCCTGAGGGTCTGATGGAGTATTCGACAGCTTCCTGTGAGAAACGTCCAGCTGTCTCTGTGGCCTGGAAAGACATGCAAGAGCAGTGCCCCCTCAGCACCTGATGCGCACGGCTACTGTTGCAGCAAAGTGTTGGTAGGATCGCCATGCGAATTGGCGCAGCACAGTCACCTCTGGTGAACAGGCGATGTTTCTGGGGCTTTTTTCTGCACAGGAGCAGACGATTCTGTTTTGTCTGATGACCGGCTTAATGAAACGGAGCTGACGGACCTCGATGGCCAGCTGGACTCCCTGCCAAAGGCCTTCCTGTCCGTGGAAGAGGAGAACAGCATGCTGCACACCCATAACGACGTCTCCCATGTTGTTCGGGACAACAACGTCCCCGACGTGGACTACGAAAGCAACCATCGGAAGGAGAAGATCATCATGAGGAAGCACAACCATCTTTGGCCGCACAAGCACTCCCATCATTCCCATGGACACTGCCACTCAGGCAAAGACCTGAAAGGCACCGGGATAGCCAATATCGCCTGGATGGTGATCATGGGAGACGGCATCCACAATTTTAGCGACGGCTTGGCCATTGGTAAGCAAGGAAAAGTGGGTAGGGGTAGCTTATTTACTTGTGTCATCTTACATACCACACAGGAGTGTGACAGTGTGATTCCCGCTGCTAAAGTGCGATGCTGGCATGTATCTCTGCTTGTGGATGGATCTGCTCCAAGGGCTGCCCTTTTCCTTAGCAGCTGATGCAGCACTTCTGTGGACGAATCCCGGCCATCTTTCCGGTCCCTCCAGGAGCACTCCATTCCATTTTACCGGAAGCAGCAGAAGCATGCTCAGGAGTCGCATATTGTTATGGACAGCCCGGGAGGGCCAGCTTTGCATGGCCAGTGGTCATGGATGCTAGGAGATGTTGTCCAAAACATCCGAACAGCCCCAGTTAGAGGAAGGCTTACTCTAGTTCCTCAAGGGGGGAATGGATCCCTTTGAGGAATTGCCACTTTTACTCCTTTGAAAGCAAACACATGCATGGTTTCCATGCAGAGCAGCGTGGAATTGGCTGAAATCTTGTCAGGAAGCGCGCCTTCCCTTGTAACAGCATATCAGAAATTGTGACTGCTGCTTCCAACTCCAGAAGCTGAGCACATTGTTTGGGGCCATGACCAGTTTCAGGGCATCTTTCTGTCCCCTTTCCAGTCAGCCCTGACCATGCCCAGAAGGATGAGCATGTTGCTGGCCTTAGTAGTTCCTGATGAGCCATGGGGGCTGGCGCAGCCCCAAGAGTCCATCAGCAGACAATTTGACAAGCCAGTCTACTTCCCCCCCTCCGCCTCTGCCTCTCGTGTGCGAGAGAGAGAGAGAGAGAGAGAGAGAGAGAGAGAGAGAGAG
>NW_025335627.1:7023586-7076985 GCF_004798865.1 Varanus komodoensis | reverse complement strand
TGTGTGTGTGTGAGAGAGAGAGAGAGAGAGAGAGAGAGAGAGATTGATTGATTGATTGATTGATTGATTGATTTCTGGCATGTTGATGGTCTGTTCAAAATAGAAAAAACCAGAATGCCAAGCCACCTCTTTCAGTTTGTAGAACCTTCCACACTTGGTTGTTCACAGGCCATTCTTCTATCAGGGAATGACAAATTCTGCTTTACCCAACCCAGCCTGGTGTTCCAGGCAACTTCCAATGTATCTTTCTCTTCCTTGCCCCAAATGGAAATGCTTAGATGGAAGGAGGGCAGCCCATAGCATTCCCGGTGGTGCACAGCCCCCATCATCCTTGAGCCATGCTTGCCAGCATGGATGGGAGCTGCAGGCCAAAACCTTTGGAGGGCTCATCCCTCACTCTGGGGGTGAGCAGAGGCTTGCTGCTCTCAGCTGCTCTTCTCAGCCATATCTGTATGTGATGGGGGAGGCTGCTAGTTACATAGTCTGGATCTTAACATTTGGTCAAAAAGAGAGCACTTCTTCTGGTTTCTGTGCCAGAAACCAAGGTAGCCAGGAACTTGGAAACCAGAAGTCTGGGTAACGCCAAAGTGGAATAAATATAAATTCCAGACAGAGGAGTAGAGGGCCAAAGCTGCCCTTCTGGATGTCTCTTCTAAAGGACGTTCTGATTCTCCCAAATTGAGTTATGAATTATTTCAGAAACATAGGACAGAGCCCTGAAGGGGAAGGCATTCAGCAGATGACACCTGCTGTTTACAGTATGAAATCTTCGGACAAAGAACGCCCTTTTACTATCTGTGTGATGGCTTGCTTTAAAACAGCTGAGCTGAAATGACTGTCCTTTGTCTTTGTTTCTCCCCCCAGGAGCAGCTTTCAGTGCTGGCTTGACAGGAGGAATCAGCACATCCATAGCAGTATTTTGCCACGAGCTTCCCCATGAATTGGGTAATCAGCACTGCGATGTCAGCTGCACATGTTTTCCTCTTCCATGCTATGAATAACAGGCTGCCGCCTTAATGGATGTGATTACCACATAGTCAGAAATGCCAGGCAAACAGTTGAGAATGCAGCCGTGCAGTCCCCCGCAGCTGCATCTCTGTGGCCCACCTGGCCTAGGCCTCTGAGCATTTCCAGTCCCGCCGAGGTCTAAGGCAAACGAGACCCACTACAAATGGGAACGGAGCAGCACCGAGCATTTCTGCATCTGCGACCTCTGAACACGTAGGGGGCTGGGAGTGTGAGAACCTGACCATGGGTAGTATTTCCCGACACACGAGCACCTGACGGGGGAGATACTTTGCTGCCCATTAGCACAGGACCAGTGCAGGGACACAGTTAAGCAGAAGAGAGGGGCCAGCGACTGGCATTGAGGTGCTGCCCACATGGAGGTTGAGACCTGCTAGCGAATTCCAGAGTCACGGATGGCGATACCAGAAATGCTGTAGACCCTCTCCAAAAACCGTGGGCACTTCTGGCCATTTCTAATGCAAAGAGCAATTTAGTACTAAACCTCAGCAGTCCTGGCTTAGTACTGCAGCATTATGCTAGCAGCATAGGAAGCTCTGGCTTCTCTGCCAGCTTCAGTGCGTTGAGAATGGGGCTGTGCTTCTTGTGTCAGGTTTTTAAAAAAATGTTCATTCCACGGCCGTGAGCACTTCCACACAGGCTACCTTATTGAGGCTCTTTTCTCACTCCTGCAGGCTTACGGGATCTCAGGAAGGGATCAATTGATCATGTCCTGGACTTAAAGGATGTCAGCTCGCTTTGCCCCTTTTAAATTGCTTCTTTGATTTTCATCCTCCATTTATTTCTGCCTCTTGCCATTACTCTGCAGCTCAGCTCTGCCTTTGACCCATGCTTCCAGGTGTAGTTTTCCCTTGTGGCAGCAGCTGCATTGCTAGCCACCCATTTATCTAGGAGATTTGTTCTGCTGGGGGGAACAAAGCCACCAGATTCATAAAAATGAAAGACGGGCACCCCATCCAAAATAAATAAATAAATAAATAAATAAATAAAAGCACGACAGGATAGTACTGTCTTAACAGCCAAGTCTGTGCCTCAAAAGCGAAATGGGGAGCATGCCTCCCCCCACTCGCCCACTGACTGACTTCTGGAGCAGGACACCCCCCCCCCCCGGCTCAGCCTGCCCTGTCAGCAGCAACATGGACCCGCTCGCAAGCACTTAGCTCAGGAGATGCAGCCATACACGAACAAAAATCACAGTACTTTTAAGAATTACTTTTAGCACCTCTACAACAGTAGATAAAATTGCGCATGTAAACGGCTCGATTTACCAATCTGCTTTGCTCCTATCAGTCTGAGGTGACTCCGCGTGCCCCTGGGTTTCTTTAGGCGAGGGTTCTTGGAGGCTGCTCAGTGACCGTTCTGCATTCCCTGCAGGTGACTTCGCCGTGCTCCTGAAAGCAGGCATGACGGTGAAGCAGGCCATTGTTTACAACCTCCTCTCGGCGATGATGGCCTACGTGGGCATGCTCATCGGAACGGCCGTGGGACAGTACGCCAATAACATCACGCTCTGGATCTTTGCCATCACAGCCGGCATGTTCCTCTACGTCGCCCTGGTAGACATGGTAAGGCTCGCGCTCGTCCGTGTGGTGCGCGGATCGCAGCAGTGCCACGGTTTGGGGGCAGTAATCCGGCGGCACCGGGCAGCGGCTGCTATTTGGAAGAGCTGGTGAGGGCCAGGGAGCCCTGTTTCATTCGCCTCTGTGGGAGGACCTGCAGCCAGAGCGGGCGTTGTGTCTTCCCGGACTCCATTCAGGCGAGAGCCATTCCTGCTGCCCCAGACCTGCCCCCACTTGTCTTGGACAGTAGCTCCTGCTCAGCCGCAGCCACCCCAGTCACGGCACTGGCAAGAGGGAGGATGAGCACTCACTCCCGACACATCTGCAGGCCACGCGGCTGGGGAGGGCTCGCTGCAGCCTAAGCTGTGGGGGAGGACCCCTGCAGCATCACTGTCTCGACAGGAGGGGGCGCAGGGGGGCAGGAAGGAGCTGAGTTGGGGGCGCTCCCACACGGCCTGGGGTGTCAGGCATTTCTCATAAAGGAGGTGTTCTGCAGTGATTTCTTACCATCAGTGTCCTGGGGGCACTCACAGGGCTGGCTGGTGCCTCTGCAAACAGGCTGCAGGGTTGTGTGTTCCCCGTCCCCACCACCTATGCGCTGCTTGGAAAAGGTTCCTTCTTCTCTGCCTCTTAACCAGTGAAGGGAGAGGCTCAAGGGCAGGCGGGTGGCCGTCCCAGTCTCATAACGCCGCGTGTGCACAAACCTGCACAACCGCACTGCAGTTTTTCGTATTGCACTAAATAAACCTGCCACAGTGGCCATTCCTGGTGAAGAGGGGAACATGCAGCAAATAGATAAGGACAGCATGTGAAATTTTACACATGTCAGCCATGTGTAGTGGAGAGGAGAGGAGGAGAGTCTTGCTTGGAGTGGGAAAGAGTCTCTCTGGATTAATGCACATGGAGAGGGAAAACATGACCCTCCCTTCCCTACATAAAATCATCCTAAAATGAAATTCACCCCCACTGGTTGGCAATTAGGGGAGGAACCTTGATTGCTGTCTTAGGCCGTTAGGTGGGGAGATTTTTTTGTGGGGGGACTCCAGCAGCATTCAGGAGATGATCCTCCTCCGCTGTGCCCCCTGGAGTTGGACACAGTAGGTGGAGCAGGGCTGGCTGGCGTACTGGACAGAAGGGCTCTGCAGATCAGCAGCAGTTCCTCATCTGTTCCTTAAAGCATGCTCAGGTACAATCCATAAAAGAGAACAGAAAATCTGTGACGGTCCTGAACCAGAGAGACTTTAACAAAATACAGGGCTCATGCAGATGCAATGGCGTAAGTCTCTCAAATATGATTAAGCTATCTACAGTAGACTGGGGATACTTTCCCACTTCCCGCCTTTCTGTACCTACTCAGCTCTGATGTTAACCACAGTGAAAGCTAACCAGGTTCTCGGTTTTTAAGTGGTTCATAAAAGCTGGCAGGGATAAGCCAGGGAGGATCTGTCTGGCTGAAGCGCACAAGCTTTTAGCCAGCTCCTAAGTTTCTTTACAAAGGTTAACCCTAAAGCTACCCACCTTTTGGGCTGGTGAGCACATGAGAGGTTTTCAGAGTTGTAGGCATCCTCACAAAATGTCTGCTGTGGGATGGGGCCTGCCCATTCAGAAGTGGCTGCCATGGTGAGGAGGGGAAGCCATAAGCCACTCATGTCCTAGAAGGCAAACTAAAAGGGGAGGTACTTGTCTGCAAACCAAAGCAGAAAAGGTAGTTACCTCCAAAACCAAATGGGCTCTTTTGTATCCAAATAAAGATGTCACAGGAGGGCAACCTTCTGCTTTGCAGCTTGCCAGCGTTAACATTTTACTTTTTTATTTAAAAATCATGGGGCTGGCAGACATCCTGTTGGAACTGATCTCTTAATCTTGGCTCTCCATTTCTCCTCTCCACTGCCCCAAATGTTGATAAGGGGCAATTCTCGGTTCTACAACAAGGAACGCCTCTGTTCCTGAACTACAGCCTCAAGCACCACGTATAGTCCTGTGATGCTAGTGGCTTCTCCCTACAGTGCTGTCAGCCATACTGAGTGCAAGATGGTTACTCAGCCACCTTCTTCTTTTCAGCTTCCGGAGATGCTTCACGGCGATGGCGATAACGAAGAGCACGGCTACTGTCCAGTGGGGCAGTTCGTCCTCCAGAATTTAGGGCTGCTCCTGGGATTTGCCATCATGTTGGTGATTGCCCTTTATGAAGACAAAATAGTGTTGGACATCCAGTTTTGACCATTTCCATTTCTTTTCAAACTGTGGTTACAACCATGTTACTGTATGGCTTTCAGTCGGCACTGCTGTACTGTACTGTATGCACATTTGTCCCAGGCAAAGCAGTGGCACATGCTGCTCTTGGAAGTTAACCGTACTCCAGGGCTGCACAAACACAGTCCTGCTTCCTAGCCGAGGCAGACAAGTCGAAGGCCTGTTTGAAAGCAGTTCGGCACCCCAAAGGTAAGAGCTAGATTCTTAAAAAAACAAAGCAAGATGAAATAAATCAGTCCTGGATCGGAAGCAGGAAAAGCAGCGGCAGTCCTGAGGATGCTGTAATGTGCCATTTTCCAGTTTGCTGTTGCAGTGTGCAGCAGACGTTGGATCTCTTGCTGGTAAAGCCTTTTGTGTTACACTTGAGCAAGTGATGAAACGCACCCCTCTGCAGAGAGCCAGAGCGCACGTTTCCAAGGCATCCTCTGCGGACAGTCTGAAACTTGCCACGGCCTCTGAAGCGGTTCCCTTCCCCTCATGCCACTCACCACTCCCTTGCCCCCTACCTGTTCGACAAAAATAAACCTAGCAATGCACGACAGGAAAGCATTCTGAGTTGGGTTGCTTCCCTTTAAAAAAAAAAACACACATATATAAAAAACAATTCTCAAAGCATGGTATATTCATCAATTGCCTTTGGGCCGTGTGAGCGGTGCATTCACCTGCATCAGCTCTGGTAATCTTCCGGCTGTTTTGCACTGTGCCGAATGGATGGTGACCAAAGCAAAACCACGTCGTCGTCTTCTGGTTCCAAGGCCTGTCTGCAGTCCCGCATCCTTTTGCTCAGTCCTTTGCCAATCAGCTTGCCAGTACAGGGTCTCCGGCAGGCACTCTGGCCTGCAGCCGCTGCTTTGCACTCCCCCTTGTCCAGCAGCTCTGCCCTTTGCAGCTCCCCTGGGAGGGAACACTGCAGATCTAGGAGCCTCTTCTTCCCCTGTATGTGGGTCAAGTTCTGTATTCTTACCCTTCTTGAAGTCCAAGAAGGCAAGCTGCAGGTTTCCTCATTGAACCTTAGAGGCTTGTGCCCCATGGGGGAAGCAACAAGTATTATGTTCTCAATATTAGCTTGTAGACTTTTATGGGCGAACCGTCATAGTTAATACTGCTTGTGGACACTTGCTGGTTCTTTTGCTGCAGTAGCGTTTTATGTAGCGGTGCTACTTAAATCCTGAACTACTGAGCAGTTTGGGCTTTGGGTTTCTTTCTTTGCTCCTCTAGTGAAGCCTGCACTGTGGATTCCCTTCAGTTGTGACAGCCAAACTCCTTTTCTCACATGAAAACCTTAAAATTCCAGGCTGAGAATGGCTAATCGCTGGATCACAGCAGAGGCCCTCGAAGGCAGTCCTGGAGACCGTTTACGTCATTCCCATGAGCACTTTGAATGTATTACTTCGAATGCCTTGCCACCTGCGCTTGAAGCCAGTGAGTTTTGTCATAAAGGGCATTTGATGTGCAGGCATTGTTTAATGTTGTATTTTATCACCTAGGGCTCCTGTTGTTTTGCAACGCAGCAGTCATGTTGGGGGGCCTTGCCAGCTTTATCTCATTGGTGTGGTCAAGGTCTCCCACCTGGCCACTGGGTTCCGATGTTACTGGAGCAGTATGGGAAGGGGAGACACACTAACGAGGTAATGCCAGGGCAGACCTTTGGACTGTAGTAAAGTAGTTGTGAACCTGTGGTGCAGGTGGACAGGGAGGAGCGGCTGAGCCAAAAGCCTTAACCTGCAGAAATCAGCTTTAATATTTGTGTAGTGCCAAGCAGCTTGTATTGCCAGGTGCAGATTGGTCGTCTTTGTGCTCTGATCTTAGGGGTTGATGAAAAGCTCCAAGCTCTGTTCATCTTCCAGTCCAGTGTAAGAGTTCTAAGCCTGGCAGTTGGTTTCTTCCAGCATGCTAGTCTGCCTTTGTTCAGCTCTGACTATACAAGCTAAAGTGGTAAAGCACCGCTTAAGTTTTATCTGGCTGTTGTAGTTTTAGCCTACTAGTTAGCTCCTAAAAATGAACTCGGTTAGAAAACTGAACAAGGCTTTCATTCCAAGTTCATGCAGACTTTTCTTTCTGACTCTTCCATATCTTTTCGCTAGACATTCCTCTTCTATGTGACCATCATTGTCTACTTTAAAGTTATGTTGTGTGTCTTTTGTTGGTGGGGGGGAATCTGTATAATATTCTGAATCCACCAAATGTCGACTGGTTGGTGTTTGCAAGCAGATTTGGATCCTGCATCCTTTTAAGCAAAGATAACTTATTTGAATTTGAATCATTGGGACTCTCACAGCTGTAAGGACCATGGATTGGACCCTCCCTACTTGGCCTTGCCCTCCTCCCTGGAGAGGGTGGAATTTTTTTTTAGTTGAACATTTCCGGCTATAAGCTGGATGAAGTGATGCTGAGCTCCCACTGAAAGGAATGAATGGAACGTTCACCTGCTCTGGCTTGAGGAGTCTGACTCCATTTTAATAACACCTGTGAAGAGTCATGGCATTGCTGAATGCTAGACAGGAAAGGGGAGTGGGGGGGGGGAACACCTGGTTTTTAAGGTTTGCTTTTGTAATTATGAATAGAAGTTCTCTACTTCAGGTAGTATCCTTTTTTGTTTTGTTTTGTTTTGTTTTGTTTTGCTGGCATGTGCTATAGTAATGTTGCCTTTCTTAGGGAAACAAAGGAAAAATTAGCGTCCAGTAATAGAATATGGAAAAGAAAAAATGGTTAAATACAGAGGCCATGTTGAGAACTGCTCGGGTTTGTATTTTTCTTCAGGATGGGATGCTCCCTCATTTGCTTGGTGTGCTTGTTACACTTGGTGAAGAAGCTTCTCCGGTTTCCTTAAGTATTTGAATCCCAGGCTGTGCTGAAATGCAAGGGTGTGCAAGTCACATTTGGGACAGTGGGGATTCCACTTGCGTTTCTACCTGGCTTCTCATTCCATTCTGTGGGAGTCCGGTCTCATTGCAACATGCATCTGTGGGAGGGCATAAATGTTTCTTGTATCTTCAGATGCTGTCACTGTGTGACATCCCATGGCAATCACACTGCACCCACTCAGCTGTGATTATTATTGCTTAGAAAATGCTGTAGTATCCTAGGATGCAGTGTGACTTCTTTCCTTAGGGTTTGAAACAATGTGATTATGATCCTAAAGGATATTTGAGATATCAGCTTCTTGTTTGGGGGGTGGGATGGAGTGGGTTGGGTTGTTTTGTTATAACAAAATCCATTTTTAAAAAAAAAAAAGCTGGAAGTGATTAAATGCTGTTTTTGTTCATTGTCGACAGTGTTGTGTTTATCTTATGAATGTTCCTTGTTCATAAGGAACATAAGAAAATAAAATTATTGAACAAACACACATGCTGGTTGGTTTTTTTCCTAATGTCTTTTCCCCTGCCTAGCAATTTTATTTTTTAATCTTTTTTTTAGAAACCCAAAGGTACAAATCAAATCAATTTAAAAGCTTCCAAACATTTGCATTTTTTCAGAAAACAGTTTAAAAATTGTAACAATTGTAGGATGCAAGGCTGGTCTCCCTCCCCCACCCCTGCCCCAAGATTATGAGTTCAGCTGGCACAAAAGCGCCACCCCTCGTCCGATCCAATGTTCCTCTGGTTTATCAGAAGGAAGAATCATGGCAATCACAAAATTGGTGGAGTGGCCTGTTGTGGACAAAGTTCCTCTTCGCTCACTCGTCTTGTATACTGGAGCCAAGTAACTGGGTCGATCAGGAATTTCAGACCTCTTGCAAGGCTTTAACCACATCTGTGACAAAGGCAGCAAACAATGGGTTATTCTTAAAATGCAGCATTCCATTTCAGGCCACCTATGCATTATAAACTACCTGACTGGTCTGTGGAAATGAATCCTTGAATCTTAGAGGCAGCTTTCTTTTGTATAGCTCAGTCCATCAATTATATTGACCAGCACAGAGAGACGCACTTGTCACAAAGTAACACACAGTTGTGGACCAAGGGCTAGTTCACATGTGCCCATGAGTTGCAGGAGCACAAAGAATGGCGTGGAGAAATGAATTGGCCACCATGAGTCTAATGCCACATATGCAACTCGTAACCTTGGAAAAGCCTTTTGTTTTCATGGAAGAAAGTTGCCAGCTGCAAAAAGTGCAGTGTATTATTGGGTACTGCACCAGTTTGAGCAAGTCAGGCCTCTTGCAGCCCAGTCCTATTGTTAGTTGCAAAGCCACGTCCAACCCATCGCAACCCCATGGACAACACTCCTCCAGGCCTTCCTGTCCTCCACCATCCCCGGAGTCCACTTAAAACTCACATCGACTGTTCCAGTCCTATACAGAAGTTAAAAGTTAAGTTCAGTGCTGCCTTATACATTACAATGCTTAACATGGCCATCTGAGTAAATTCTAATAATTTGTGGGGTAAATACTAACCACCGGCATGCTATCATACAGAATTTTGGGATAGGATTCCCCTAGCTTCTTGGTCTTTCTGTTCCAGCGAGCCCCATCCAGGAACAATCCATGAACGTAGACACCTGTATGCATTTAGAAAGAAACAGACCCACATTGGTACAGAAATAATACGGTTTGGTCACATGGAGTGAGGTTCTTATAAATACCATGTAGCCTATATACTGGATCATAAAGGTAGCAGCAGTTGAAGGAAATCTATTAGGAATGGATTTCTTGCCTTTTGGATGCCAACTATCACACGGAGGAACGAACTAGCTGTGAATCATCTTGGTATGTAAGTGGGAATTGAAACACTAGTTTCCAACTGTGCGTGCTGTAATCACTACATGCAAAGGGCCACTGGGCATTACTGGTCTACAGGAAGTACTCACAGAATTTCCAACGTGAACCTATGCAAAACATCCATAATACAAGAGATTGGCAGAGAAGTTGCTGGGCCACTACCTAATTGTAGTTGCTATGAAGGGTGTTAACTTCTGATTCACTTGCTGCTATGTCAAATACTAGTCCTTGAAATTGTTTTTCTAAGTATGAATGCATCATTCCAATCAAACTTAGAAATGTCTCATCGAGAGTGTGCAGAGAAAGTCTAGGAACAACTGGATTCAAGTCCTTGATCCGCTATGAAGCTCACTAGATGACTTTGGGACAGTCACATTCTCAACCTATTTGATATGGTTCTGGCAGCAGAATACAATTTCTCCATACAATTGTCTGGAGGAGGAAGTCTCAGGTGAGGGAAACATCCAGGCTCCCTGGGATCCTAATCTGGTCCTTGTAGGGTCTCTCAGCTACGGATCCTTCACAGCTGCCTGGGATTTGTGCCACTTCCCCAGCCCCATCTAAAAGGCTGACCACGTCCCAAGGTTCCATTAGTGACTCTATGAGCTTTAAGCTACCCTATGCAGCTTGGTTTGGTATTCCTGTCCATACCCCTTTTGCCTTCAGCTGCACCAGCCACTGGAATGCAGGCAGGAGAGCTGCTCCCAAATGGAATTCTGCCTTTGGGCTGAACAAGCGTTCCCCATTCCTGGCCAAAATCAAGGGTAGGGTACAAATGTGCTTATGCTTGTGTGTGGACAAATGAATGAAGAGCTGGTTGTATATTCACCATCTTCAGGAGCATGCTTATATTCCTTGTCTTCCAGGACTTCGTAGTCAAATCCAAGTAGATCTATTGGGATGGTGTATTTCCGGGCAAAATTCTGTTGGGCGCCAGTTAAAAAGGCTTGAGTAAAGAAAAAGCCAGAAAGCCAGAATGTAGGAGGAGTTCCATTCTCGTACCACAACTGCAGCAAGAGAGGAAGAACATCTAGGATTGTAGGTTGATACTGCAGCATTAAGCACTCAGGATTACATTCAGAGGAGCACAGACAGAATGGGACTGGGGGTGGGGGTGTCCTGGCTTCTCTGGGGTGACTTCCAGAACGACAGGGAGTGTGGCCTGCAGGCTCCAGAGCAGACCAGTGGAACTTGGGGCGGAGGGATAGCTGTGTGAGAAGAACCTTCTACTAAGGATCTTCAGTCCGGTCACCACACTCGACAGGTGATTCTAGGCAATGCAGTGAAGTGGTAAAAGGCTGAAGATGCGGGCCTTTCTTATGGGTGGAGTAGGCTAAGGAGAAAGTTGTAACATGGGCTGCAGGCTTATGCCAGGGGCATGTTGAGGATAATCTAAGTCCTCCACTTTGCTTTTCTTAAACATTTTGCTGAGAGAGCAATCATGCGGGGGCCAGAATTAAACTGCAGCCCAACTATTGCTGTGGTTGTGTGTTTTGGTAGATTCTACCCCAAAAGTCTAGCCTCTTTCTCACTAAGCATGGGAAGAAAATGCACTTGTTACTAAAGATCAAGAAAAAAGTCATCTCAAAAAGCTGGATGCGTTTCACCCAGCAGATGTGCTCACCTGTAAGAACTTCAGCCTCGCGAGAAAATCATTCACGTAGCTGCCAAGGGGCTTGAGGCTCGGGTAGGACTTTTTCATCCACATGCCTGGGATTTTGCCTGTCAGAATGCTATTTACCACCTCTTCCAGTTCTGCAGACATTACCACCAGACCCTGGTTGATGGATGGACAAGGGAAATAGCATGTTACCGGAGCCTCTTCCTCAGTTCTCGCCATGCTTTTGATCAACCTGCCCTCAACACACTGACCTCAGTCAGCTACAGCCGCTCTGGCAGGCATAAAGCAGCCCCCTTCAGCCCTGTCAGGGGACGAGCTTGTCGAGTTAACTTCCCGCAACAGCGGTGCTGCACCAGTACGTGTGGCTTTCCAGCGCTGATGATGTGGCTGCGATAGCACTTCATTTCACAGTTCTCTTTGCATCAGTCCCTATCACTCCACTCACGTCAGACTTACATGAAGCCCTGTATAAATGGCTGTAATATTGTGCCTTACATTACATACTACTAACACATAATGAAGCACCAGTCATGCATCCAACCCTCTTGGCACATATTAAGTCAGTTTTCAAAGGAAAAAACTGTCCCTGGTACGTTATTCCCTACAGTTTCCAGCTAAGACCACTCAAATGTATTGTGGACAATGACACGTCTCTTTCACAGGCCCTCAGTGGAAGCTTGCGTGGCCCTCAGCTGCCTCCTCTAAAAAGGGTGTTTACCGGCAACAACAGACCTTGCGGCAGAGATGCAGACCCAGGGCCCAGACTGTGTGGCAAACACAGACGCCAACTCCATCTGCCTGTCTGCTCTGACAACATGATCCTGGGACACGGGGGGGGGGGGGGGGGGGGGGGGGGGGTTGTACACCTGCTCATCTTTCAGTGTGGTAAGGGCCATCAATTGCCAGCAATAGCCTCCTGCGCTCTGGGATAACGCAAACTGAGAAAAGGTGGAATAAAATGCATTTGAATTAATATGAATAAACTACCTAACTATAGGCACAATCTAAACCAGGGACTTCACGGTTGCTAGTTCTGTGTTCACTGCTACGCACGTGTTTTTGACTACAACTATCTTTTCCTGCTAGTATGGTCCACATTTCTGAAACATTGAGGAGGTTGGGGAAAGCTGCCAGAGCAGCTAACACATGGACTATCAAGAGAAGGGATCGTATGAGCTTGATGATTTTTTTGCCCCCTGCCAAGCTCATTCCATCCTGCTTCTGTACAGGGCTTTCCTTCCCACACAGAAATCTGCAAATGTTTCACATGATACATTTGGCATAAGCATATGCACATTTTAGAAATGCATGCACTGTTTTGGTCCAGCTTTCAACCGCATGCACATTAACAGGCACTTCTCTGCAGAACCTACTGTAAAATCTGAAACTCGGTGAATTGACTGCAAAACATACCCAGGTCTATGTTTGGCCTCAGGAGGTACAGCTCTATGGAGCACATTTTTCAACCATCCCCTGCTAAGAGGCCTCCCAGCTGCATGGTGGGGTATAGATTGTTGGAAAAGTAGAGACGCCTTGGACCGTTCAAACGCAGGGCAGACTTCTCGTTCCTTTACGGCATTTTTGCATCAGCAGCAATACATAATGCAGCGTGGCACAGCACATTAGTTTGGAAGTGGTGCTCACAAATGGCAGCTAAAGGCAGAGATCGGGAATGATGATGACACCACAGACTAAAAGAGCAATGCGGCAAGTTCCCAGAGGCGCCCGTGAAGTTAATGGGAGCTGACAGCTCCTCTTGCTGGCCTGCTCTGACTGAACACGCCTCCCTGGAGGAGCACTCACCTTGACTGCTTTCTGAATGTTGATGCAGGACTCCCGGATTGTTTGCAGTAGTTTGTTAAATCGACCCATCTCTTGGACGAGCACCGTGTTCATGCTCTGGGTGTAGGCTGTCGGGTATCTCCTCATTGCTGCTTCAATGTGGAAGTCCGCAGGAAGCTTGCTCTGGATGTCCCCTGCCACCTCGCAAACGACTTCGTCGGATGACTTGGCACCAGCACCTGATGCACGGGACTTTTTAAAAGAGAAGAGGAGCAAAGAAACCATCAAACACGGCTAGTCCTGACTAATATTTCAGTTCAGCATAGGCCCTGTCTGTAGGCCTTTACACTGGATAGAAAACGGCCTTATACTCAGCATACAGAAATGCATTAGTTGGAGATCTCGATAAAGCAAACCTCTAAAGCAAACCTCTGGCCAGGGCGACTTCTTTTATATTGTTATTTATTTTATATTGTTAATTTTATATTGTTATTTTTGTATTTTATTGTATTTTATTTGTGCTGTGAGCCGCCCCGAGGCTTCGGCAAGGGGCGGCATAGAAATGTTTTAATAAATAAATAAATAACTCCTCCCATCAGACACAGCCAGCACAGCCATGGTGAGGGGTGACGGGTGTCTCAGTCCAGGGATGCCTGGAGGGACACAAGGTACGCAGACCCGTTGTGTTCGGCAGGATTTGACACACTTAGGCCAGCTGTGTGCCCCATGCAGTACCTCCTCCTACTTGTAACAGTCCCAGCAAGCACACAAAGGAACGATCAACCCAAAGGTTGTCACAGTGGAACTCCAATAGCTTTCACCAGCTCTTGCTTAGGGATGAAGTCCCATCTGAGAGCCTTCAGTGGGCCATGCAGTGCAGGCCTAGGTATGTCTACTCAGAAGTAAGTCTTACTGAGTACAATGGGATTTCCCCCTGTATGGGCATGACCAAGATGGCAGCACTAGCCTTGACTTACTTTGGTTAGATTGTGTCTACCAGGTAAAGCTAAAGCAAATGCATAAGCAGAAGCTTTCTGAAAGAAAAGACCCCTGAAAAATTACCAGAAATATGTGACCTAAAACTTGTAGGGTACAACCCAATGTCCTCACATGTGATATGTATATATATGATTTTTATATACCACCCCATTCCCATTGACTCTGGACAGTTTACAAGAAATTAAAACAGCAATAACGCAAATTTAAACAAAAATAAGCATGTTGAATAAAACTAATCTGGAAAGCCTGTCGGAAGAGATGTTTTTAATTCCTGCTTGAATGTAGCAGTCTGGGATATCTGATGCATAATAATAATAATAATAATAATAATAATAATAATAATAATAATAATAATGTCTCCTGGCAGGTCATTCCATAGATTAGGAGCGACTCAAAGAAAGTCCTCTGGGTGTACTGACTGACACGTTCCAGGTTAGGGCCTCTTTGGGACCAGAAATGCAGCTTGGGGCAAAGTAGTCAAAACACACCTCCACATCTTTGTCCAATAACCTCCAACTGCAAAACTTGCTGAAGACCCCAGTCACAGATCTCTGACAGCTCATTTCATCATGGTGTAATCATATATATATATATAAAAAAGAAGTGCATACAGATGCGCACTTATGCTAAAGGGTTTTATGCGAAGGTTGTTTTTAGGGGCTCAAGGAACTGTGTACCCTCTTAAAAAGTGAAAGGGTTAAGAAAGAGGAGGCTGTGGTCCTGTATCAGTATGAAACCCAGTATTCTGATAACCTGACAAACTTTTGCATTCTCTTTCCTTAGTCTCCTACAGACTTCCTGGAAATTGCCCTTATAAAAGATAATCATGGTGTTCCACCTCATAAAAGTGCCAGTGAATTCATGAATATTGCAGATATTCATGTGGAGAAAGGAAAAGCAGACTCACTATATTTAAAATTTTATTCTAGAAGTTGATCAAGAATTTTCAAGCCATTAACAGTAATCGCTGTGTAGGCAGTCACTTCTAATGCCTCAAATGCCTCAAATTAACACTGATGTACCTGTGTGAGAAGAATGTTGTCAAACAGCAACTGCGTTTCAGACTGATCCTTGGTGATGTCAGCATTGGCATTCATCCCAAAGATTTCCGGGGCAGGATTCAGGGGAAGTGTCTTGGTGTATTCAATGTAGCTTAGATACTAAAATGGGATGGAAGCGAGAAATTGAGAAAAATGGCTAGATCCTGGGCATTTTCTTGTATAAGGAGCCAAAACCATCTATAACCTGTTCAGTGAATCTGCAGGCCCTTTTTTTCAGCTAATGTAGACTCAGTTCTTTGCAATGAAAGATGGCTATGGATTCTCTGAAGCCCTTCCCTTCCTAGGACCAGAACCTTATTGATCAGCATTGATCAGCTTGGAATTTATGCCACCTCCAGCAGCAAACCCTTCATCACTGTGAAGAGCAAGATGAGCGAAGAGGACAGGCCAGTGCATTGCAAAAACTCTGTGCAGGTGCGCCCCACGTCCACAGAACATCCTAGCAAGCTTAACACCAAAGGATCTCCGATCCTTTGACAGCCTTCTCAGAGCTCTGGTGCCTTCCAGATACTTTGAACTATCACTCCCATCACCTCCAACCACTGGCCATGCTGGCTGGGCTGATGGGAACTGTGGTCCAAAACACCTGTAGGGCACCAGCTTTGGAAAATCTGCCCTCTGGAACTGCAGTCAGTGAGGACCAGGCTACCAAGACTAGTGATGGGTGGCCACATTAGCTCTGCTCCTTCCCAGGTGCAGGGTCCTTCTCTTCCCCATAGCATTCCCTTCACAGAGAGGACTTGACCTGCTGAGCCCAGAATATCTTAGGGGTGGGGACCAAGCCTGCTCCCCATCCTTAGTGACCACAGCTGCTATGCACCAGCCCCGTTCCACCCACATAGGCTCATCCTTGATGTTGCAGCGAGGGTCACACTCAGAAATGTGACGGAAGGGTTGAAACTGGCTGCTAAAATGCACCTTGCTGGCTACACAGGTGCTAACTTCATCTACCATAGCAAATGTCAAAAAGGACATCACCTTGCTTGCCACTGCAGCCCCACCATGTTTTCAAACTTGCTGAATACTAGGAAAGAATTATGCTGTTTGCCCAACTCTCTTGTACACAGCAGGACATGGAAACGACAAGTCCTACTCTGAGTGTTTGCCCTTCCCAGTTTCCATTCCGTTTCAGTGGCGCTTGAGCAGGAGAACCTGCTGCTGCAGAGCCAGCTCCAGGGTTTGGTGCCCCCTTGGGCAAGATGTCCTCAGTGCCCTCCCCTTCTCAGCAAATCTCCCTTCCCACCCCCTCCGCAGCCGGCTGCTTGTGCTCCTCCTCCTCCTCCTCCTCCTCCTCCTCCTCCTCAGCACTGCTCCCACTTGCTTCTTTGACAAGCAAGCGGGCTGGCGGACAAGCGAGCCGTGCATCTCCGGCCCCTCTCTGTCACCACCGCCAGTGTCTGCTCCAGAGCAAGAGGCAGAGGAAGCTGCTGGCTGCAGTGGTGGACCTGTGCTTTGGGAGGATACCCAACCCTGCCGCTCCTGAACACCAACCCAGTCCCACCAATTGTGCTTGACTTACTTCTCCTTCAGGAGGAGCGTAATAAATTCCACTGGCATCGAACTTGTAGTCCAGATCCGTCACAATGACCGGGTTGTAGAACTTGTTTAAAATGCTGCGCAGCGTGCGGCGGTCCCAGTCATCGGTCACCCTGCCTCCATAATTACATTCCCCTGTCATGTAGCGGAGCGCATCAAGCGGCAACTCCTGGAATGCACAGAGCAAGCGCTGCTGTGAATGCTCCGGCTCTCGCCACACAGGAGGGCTAGCGAGCGCACGCCTGCCGGGAAAGGAAGCCTCATGGAGATTTGGGCTCAGTGCAGTTTTGTTAACCATGCAGGCTCTGCTCAAGGATAAAAGCACAGCCCTCGGGACCAGGCACCCCCCTGCCCCCTTGGCAAGGCTGAGGCCATCTGGGGAGGACAGGGCCCACACATTTTGCCAGGAGTGCAGAACACATGAACACCTTTGTGGTTACCGGCCATCATCTCTAAGTTGCCAGAACACCCCCATAATCACACTATGACACAATGCCCCAAGGTATGCAGCCATTCATACAGGTAAACCTGATGTGCGGGAACGCGGGCGGGGAGACCAAATATGGTGTTTCAGCATGCTCAGAAGGCCACATGCCCTCCCTCCCTCCCTCCCGCTTCTGGAATGTATCCTGCAAGAGCTTTTCTGAATAGAATGCAGCCTTCTTTCGGGATGAAAGAAGTTCGGCGTTCCTGAAGTGCCTGATCCTGGCTAATCATGGAAGCTAAGCAGGGTCAGGCCTGGGTAGAATCTGGATGGGAGACTGGAGTCCTGCATGGAGAAAGGGACTGAACCCAATGGCCTGCTAGCCCTCTTCCTATGGTATGATTCTATGGTATAAATAAAGTATAATTCCAGGGGCATTATCAGGTTGTAAATATGGCAGCTGGCAGAAATGAGCCGGGGATCGAACCAGTGAATGCATTCCCCCATCCTCAAAATTTTTCCCAAATGATAAGACAAATGGTAAATAGAAGTTTCACCCCCTGCTTCTTTTGGTGAGATCAGCCCCACTCCCAGATTCAGGGTGAATATTTGGGTAGGGCTAGCACAGGACCAACCTGATTATTTTACCCTGCCATTTCTCCATGGGTATGTGATGTGGTAAATCCAGGTGTCCCTTAGCTAAATGCTCAGTGCGCAAATGACTGGCTCTCAGCAGCCCCCAAGTTGTAGCCACCCAACAGAGGAAGTGTCCCTGCTTGCCAGTTCAACAGGGGAGGCCAAGAAGAAGATATTCATATTAAAGATGAATCTCTGAACAGAACTCTCGCTTCCTGCACTGAGGGTGCAATGGGATAAAACCTGTGTTGTGATCTTTGTGGTACCTCGTACTGATTCAGAAACATATTGAGCTGTTGCACGCTGATCCGCAAGTCGGTCTCATTGAACTCATAAGGAATATTCCAGCCCAGTGGCCCAAATTTGCGTCGCTCTTGGACCAGTGCATGAAAGAAACAGAGGCCGTACAGTAGCTTCTTGAATTCAGCCTTTGAAAAGAAAAGAAAAACACCACCACATGGAAATCATGTATCAGGCAGAAACACCTTTCGCCTTCCTCACAAATCTCAGCTGTAATTCCAGGGACAGTTAACGCCTTTACATTTTCCACATCCTCCACAGAGTTCAGAGCAGTGAACCTCTGGCCCTGTCCAGTTCCTTCCTCACCCTAGAGAAGCAAGCCTGCTTCGCGTGAGGAGATCTGCAGCATATGCCTTCAGAGCATCCAGCTACACGGGAAGGTAGTAGCCCCACGCTTAAGTCAGAGGAGTCCCACTCCTATATAAAAAGGGAGGGTGGCCAGCAAAGTTGCAGCACGTGGAGAGAACTGTGCATGCCAAGGAGAGGAGCTGAATCAACTCCTCACTCACCCCCTTTCGCTTGCCCACACGCCTATCCCCTGCCCAGGCGCGCTCACAGAGCTGGAGCCAAGTGGGGGAGCAGAGCGCTGTGGGCAGAAGCCGCAGGGAAGCCAGCGAGCATGGTGCTGGTGGGTGCTTTTGCACAGGCATCAAGTTTGCCTCTCTCACTCTCACACTGAGGCAACAAACCCCTTGCTTTATGCAGAACTGTAGGCACAGAAAAAGAACAGAAAGAGGTAAAAAGCCATTTTCTACCAAAGACCAGACCAAGACCACAGTGGAGGGTGGGAACAGATTTTTCCCCCCATTTCAACAGGATTTGTCCCCTGGTTTCCCCCCGACATTTCCATCACACAGAACATCATTTTCAGCAGCCTGGCATCCAAGTGGCACTATCTATTTCAGCTCTCTGTAACCCACGACCAACCAAAGTCTTAAAATTTGCAGTGCGTAGACTTGACACTTTCACTAGATATGAAAGCTGACACATTCCTACAGCTTGAATTTTACATGAGAACCTACATGTACCATTCTTGTACAGATGTCAAGACTCTAGAAGCACATTTAAGGATGCCAGGAATGTTTAAGGCTGCCTGCCGCTCTGGACTGCCTTGACTTGGAGAGCACACTGCTCCCGGCAAAATCTGTCCAGAGGATGCTGGCCTCTTACTCCAAGCCCCACTGCTCCCAATAAATCTACCCATCTCTGAGCAAATCTAGAGATGCCAAGTGGACCTGGAAAGCAGTGCCAGAAAACATGCCTCAGGAGGAGCAGAGAGTCTTCTGGCCCACCCCAAATGCTCTCTCCCAGGGAATTTCCAGCTTTCCCCCACTTCCTGAAGCTCCGCTGCAGCCGCCGAATGAGCCCCCAGTCTGCTCTCCTTGCCACCAGCAGCAACACCCAAAGCAGCGGGGACAAGGGAGGCCCATGGATTACCCTCCCAAAAGGGATGACTCCACTGCAGGCCCCTCCCTCAAGGGTTGAGACTTAAAACAGGATATTCCCCATTCGGAAAACAAGTTGCACTGCACAGCCCCCACACGGTGGGGGTGAAAAACATGCTTGGAAATCATTTGTGTCTAGCCAGATGTTCTTTCTTTGAAGCCTTAGCTGCCATCCCGGTGCCCAAAACTTGCAGCCAAAAAGCCTTCCATCTCTACTCCTACTTCTTCCTTCTCCCTGCTAAAAAGCAAATGTTTCCTGGATTTCAAATGTTGTTTGATTCTTCCTTTCATTTTCAAAAGTTTTAGGGATATCTTTTTTTTTAATTGCCAGGCAAGCAGAAAAGGATCATCATCTCAGTTTAAGCACAACAATCTCCGGTTCTTAATTACGACACCTATCATGGAAATTATCCTGGGTCAAGCGCATTCGCTCTCAGAAACCTAATTATGAAAACAGCAGGTGGCTCTCCCCAGTCAGAGCCGTTATTCTAAAGAAGGTGTTTATGAGCACCATCCATCAACCCGTACGGCCATTTTAGCTCTCCCAGTTCTATGGAGCTAGCATTTTAATGCTTTCGATTAAAGGCTTGATTCTCCGCAGTGCAGGGCTCAGCTATTCTTCTGCAACAGAAATTTCTCCCCTGCCTTGCAGATTTGTGTCTGGAAACTACTTCCTCCTGACTTTCTAAATGGGAAGCTCTTTTATTAATGGCACACCAACCAAAACTTGGCAAAGAAAGAATGGAGCTTCACGGTAAAATAAAAATAAAATTTTAATAAAATCCATGAGTACTGCATCCCGGGAGCCAGCAATCGATGCAGGCTTCAATGCAGAGAAGAAGGGCTATTTCGTTTGCCAGGTTTTAAACCAGCAAACCCATCGTCAGATTGCGAGGCCCACCCCCCCAGGAAGAAGGAAACAAGGATAGGAACCAAGTACTAACAGGCCGTTTGCAGCTGTTGAAGAACTCAGGGTCGGAGATGGGGTCCATCAGATAGGAACGGACCACATTTGCCCGCAAACCTTTTGGGGCCTCGTTGGTCATCTTCACTCCATTCTGGAGCACTGAAACAGGAAAATTGGGAGACGGGTAGCTTGTGAGCCACAGGCGGAAGTCGGGATGTGTCGTGTCTGGATTTAGATCCTAGAGAAGAAGAAAGTTCCATGTAAGGACAAGCCGCTGACAGGTTCCAAGGCCACCTTTCTTGCTAAGGCCAGTGCATCTTCCAGGGTAGATGCACTGGAAACTGGAATTATGGGGTGTCATGATAGAATGGTCTCTGTTTGTGTTAAATGCATTTTGATTCCAATGCATCTGGAGTCTTTTATTGGGAGTGATGATTTTCCAGACTTGGTCCACAGTTGCACACCCAGGTGCTCTAATGCATAGGAAGATGTCCCCAACCTGAAATGACTGCCCTATTGATGCTAACAGAGTCAATGAATATGGATGGAAGTTAATTTGGATTAATTTCCTCCTCTGAAATGTGCAAGCATACACCTGCAAGCCAAGGCATGCTTGCACACACCTCTTTAAGTGAACATTTGCAGTGGCAACCAATTCCCATTCAGGTATTTGTGAGCAACACAGTATTCAAAATCATTTCACCTTCACAAATCTGATGCAATCTGATTTAAATACAGAGAGCTAACAGCATGTTTCTAGGGTGGAATAATGCATTTCAGTATTGCAGAGAAATCACCTGACCCAAAGGATATAACTGAAGTCCTGCTGAGTTCAGTAGGAAATACTTTCTGAGTTAGGATCCCCAGATCTGCAGCACAGGGTAATTTTATCAACTTTCTGAAGAAGCATATACAGGAGTAACTTTTGGAGACCTGGTTAACTAGCAAACTCCAGAGCAGACAAAACGAGTGCTAACTGTTATCTGTTTAGCATTTTTTTCTCCATTTGCTCTGATCACATCCCGGCATTCCTCTAATGCTACCTCCCCATGGAACTGTGCTGTGTTCCCTATTTAGTGCCTATTTCCAGGCAGTAGCTGCAAAAGAGGCAGGAAGCATGTTTCATTGAAAAGATACAAGCCAGTGTGGTGGTTTGGTACTGTTCTCACTGCTTCTTTACAGCTGTTCTGGAGACACTGCACTGATCCAGTCAGCTCAGCTTGCCGATTGGCACAGCCTCCATTTGCACAGCAACTGCCAGCGGTGCGGATCCTTAGAGGTTTGGCTTACATGTGTTTTCATCTGAAAGTAGCCCCAGAGCTGCGAGGAACAGTGGGTGGAAGACGATGGTGTCATGGGGCACTGTGCTTCCACCATGGGGGATTCCAGAGCCTCAAGACTGCCAAGCTGCATAACTCAGCGTCAGCATAAGACTAAGTAACTTGCCAAGCACTGCTGCACGATCAGATCTGCAGAATTATTGCCTCCAAAAGGCACAAAAAGCCAAGGTGGACAGGAAGCTTTGCCTCCACATGAATGCATGCACATCTGTCTCAACTACAGTGCCCTGCAGGTTCCCACAGACGACTTTTCCACATTGTGCTGTGCTATCACCAGACACTGAAACGGACTTGTCCATGGATGGTTTCTCTCAGCTCAGCTTCAGCTATCAATAGCTCCTGCAGACTAAACGACTGGCTCCTTAGTTACTTCTCTGACTAATGCCCTCATTCCTCCAACAGTGAGTTTTGGTGAATGGCCTGCTCTAGGTGGAGTCACAGCTGATCCATATTCCTCCCATTCTGTCATAATGGATTTAACCGTGCTCCAGTGGAAATCCATAGTTTGGGATTTATTTATTTCTTCAATAACACAACCCTGTTTGGTGCTTCTGCACTACTTTATCCCAGAGTTGTTTTGAAAGCTGCTTGGTCTTCATGATGCTGCTTGCTTGGAGATGCTTTCCAACAAACATGGGGTGGAGGGGGGGGGGCTTCCAGAAACTGCTGGATTAAATAGAAGATTGTGTGGACTCTGTTCAACTACGTGTAGTATGTGACTTCTGGACGCAGTGGATTGCACCAAAACCTTTTAGGCCTGTCGCAGCAAAGGAGCTGAACACTCATTTGTGAGTGCCAGTTTGTGTTCACTTAACTTGTGACACAATAAACAGCTTTTGCAGCCTCACAGTGTTGAGTATCTTGTTTACATCAAGTAGGATAACAATGCCAATTAAATCCACTTCAATTCCAGGTAGTAACACAACAAAATGGAGAAAAAGGAAAGGGAGGACGTGGGCTGCACTGAAGTACTGTGTATTACCTCCCACACCCCCCTTTGTCCCTCCCTGCCCTGCAGAAATGCTTGGCTACAAGCTGGTCCCCAGGCCTGCCTTCAAGCATTTGCCTTGCTGCCCTCTGTTCATCCACCATACCCGCATGTGTCATGCCAGTCATCCTTCTGGCTCCCCCCTTCATACCGCTTCCTCTATGAACTCTGGTTCTGTCACCTTTGTTCCACCTTGCGAACAAAAGCAAGCCTAGTGGGCAGGCCCTGCAGCACTTGTGCATCAGGACCAGTGCCTGGCATCCTCTTGCTACTGCACAGGCAGCCCAGTGGCTGTGACTTCACAGCCAGCATTTACCTCACAGACTTTTTCCAGCACCGGCATCCAGGACGTGGCGAGGTGACAGTTCTGCAGCACCACCCAGCTGCCCTCTTTCACGGCCTTTTCGATCATGCGCATGGCAATGGGGCCCTGGCCTTGGCCCAGAGACAAGGAGCTCAGTTTTGAAGTGCCAAACCCCTGCAAAATTGCACAGAGAAAGCAATAGAGTGAAACAAGCTGCAAGTTCCGCTGAAGATCAAAGTAGCACAATGAACGCCTGGTTACAGCCATTGCTGGCAGTTCTGCAGTTACTGAAGACCGCTTGAAGGAATGAATATCAGCTCACCAGGAAAAACTCCCCACATTAAGTAAATGTCACTAGCAAATGTCACACGGAGGGCCCTTTCATTTCCTTTGCTTTATGGTGGTGCAAGGGTTGCCTTTCTTATCAACTCCTCAGTCTCTTTTTTCTTCTGTGTGAGCTACAGTTATACTCTGTTGGAAATAAACCACACCTGGACAATAAGCCCAGTTCCGCTTATGTGTGGATTAACAGTGAAATCCTAAGCATGCTTGCCTGAACATCAAAGTGCAGCGTGTTTACAATTGCAGCATAAGGATGTAATGGAGCTTACTTCTGAACAGATATATAGAGGACTGCTCTTTATTTGTGCGTGTGCAGGGGTGTTGCTAAAAGGCTACCTCCACTGATTAATGTATGTGCATTCCACCTTTTAGTCTTTAAATAGGTAAGTGGAACCAAGATTAGAGGGGGCTCATATGATGCTCCACCCAGTCCTCTACAGGCCGCAGAAAGCCAGGTGAGCACAGATCTCTGTAGACTGCATGCAGAACCTCTGAGAGCTCGCTCAGGCCCGTGGGCTGCGGGTTCTGCACCCTTGCTCTAAAAGATTGTCAAGGTCACTGCCTGCTCCAGGTTTGCGGGGGGCACCGTAGGCAGCTTACTCTCTGAATACATACACCTCTTCCTTGCCACTGTTATGGCTGCCCATCCCACTGTGCTCTCCCTTTTGGCACAACTGCCTAGAGGTAGAAGTTGAGGCAAAGGAATGATGCTGTTCTACCTGCAGCAGTCCCCATTCAACCTGACAGAGCTGGAGTAGTTTTGCCAAGAATGAGCAAATTGCGGGTTCCAGCTCCACAAAGCTGTTAGAGACTTACTCAAGAAGACTCATAGCTATAATTGCTGCCAGAGGTGCTTCTACCAAATATTGACTTGGAGGGCGAATGCTTATGCAACCAGCAAATGCCAGTTTGTCTGATTACTCAAACTTTGTGCCTTCACAGTGTCGAGTATCTTAAATACAGCAAGTGGTAACAATGCCAATTAAATACATATAGGACTCCAAGGGTGCATTTCCAAGCAGGTTGTGATACAACAAAATGTGGAAAAGTCAAAGGGAGGAGGGGGAGGTGAATACTTCCGCAAGGCATTATATTTCGAGCTTCATGTATGGGCAGTGAAATCCTCCTAAAATCAAATCCTAGGAAACTGCTGGCTGGCTTTTGCTTTGTCTGGTTTGAACTGGTGCCTGCAGAGTGTCACTGCTGCAAACATTAAACAATGAGCCCAAAGAAAGAGGATGAGCCACTGTTCCTGGACCCAGGGACGATTGGAAAAAGAAGCAGTTGTGTTCAGACACAGTCATGTGGTAGGCAATGGCTCTTATGCCCTGGACTTTCAGGCTTTTTGTTATCATGGACATGCAGTTCCACCATCATCATTAGGAACAAATAGCACCTCCTTTAAAAGTTTTTATTATTGCATAATCGCAGGAGCACAGGGCTGCCTCCATGCTAGTGGCTGGGCCAGGTGGCCAAGATGCATGCAAAAAGCCCATGCAAAGGCAGCCAACTGCACCCTCTTCCTATAAGGCCACTCCCTCCATGCCACTGCAGGCAATCCACTTCCCAACATACCCAGGATCTTTTTTTTTTGTGGCAAAGGAACACTGGCACATTCTGTGTGGCAAAATCACTGGTCTGGGATTCTGCCTCAGAAAACAGTTCTATGAAAAGGGCAGTGAAGTGGGGCAGGTTTGATCCACAAACTGGTAAAACTGCAGAGTGAAACGGCACCCTACAAGGACCTGCATATGCAAACCTGAAAAAAAGATCTACTGTAGTGAAGATCAACACCTTCAGAGCAAATCCATTCAGAATATTGGGAGCTGGGCATGTTATGCCTCTTTGTGTAAAGCACCAAGGGACCGTGGTGGCTGTATGAGTGAGATGAAACAGCTCATCTTAAGATGGTTAATCGGTCTAGACTCTAGATCGAAAAATGATCACAAGCCCAACTTGGGGATAAGCTTGTGACTATGTTACACTGGCTTCAAATTATTGTTGTGTAGAATCAAGGACGATGAAGGCTTTCCCAGCAGGATTCTGACCATTTGCTTCCTGTGTGGAGGCCACAGTGCAATCATGGGGCCCCCTGGATGCACAACAGTGGAAGGAGGAGACCTCTGGCTTTCCACGCATGCCGCTCCACTGAACTGAATTATGCACTTGCAGATATAAGGTTCCATGAAAGCATTTCCAACTGGCGATATGGCTGTTTGTAAGGCACAGGACCATGTGCAATGCTGGCGCTCAACCAGTGATCATCAGGTTGTACTATGAGGAGCAAAGACTTGCACAAAAGAAACCCTGGAAACCAGCTCAGTGGAAGGGAGCAGTTAGCAGGACTCCCTTCTGCAGCCTCCACTGATCCATCCCTTTCCGGAAAGACTCATTTGAGTGAGTTCCCAGTTGCTAAAGTATGATCATTCCTGGTGCCCCGGAGGTCATTCCTAACTCTGGATACTGCCCTTAATTACTTATTACTATTCATAGCCTGCCCTTCACCTGACACTCCGAGGGTAGAGTACATAGACATTAATACAACTGAAAACCACCTTCAAAAGCTCAATTCACACCTTCATCCTTAAAGTAATTCAGTGCAGCTTAACTACAGAGGGGGAAGCAACTTGATTTTGTATCCTTCCACCTTCTTCCAAAGTCAGCACACATTAGTCCAAACAGCAATATTTACTGTGGGAGCATGCAGCCTGGAGCCCTTCCAACATTTTGAACTACTGCCAACAGCTACAGGCAGCATGACTAGTCCCAAGCATCTGGAGGGCACTGGTTGCCCATCTCTGGTCTACTGGGTTTCATGCATTTCAATAGCACACCAGACCGAACCCAATTCTCTTTTTCCCCCAGATCTCCCCAGCCATCCTGAAGTCGCTTGCTTGCGAGTTATCCCAGTGAACAAGTGATTCTGCAGAAGGGGCAGCCCCAGCTTTAAATCCTTATGACCACAAGAAGCTTAATATAACTGCAGTGCTCATCCACGCACCTGATCATCAGCAAACTTGAGGAGAGCTGCCATAGGATCCGCACCAGGAGACAGCACAAAGATCAGTGGGGCACAGCAGTGGCTATCACCAAAGGCTTTGGACAGGTCAAAAGGAGGTGGTTCAATAAACAGGCGCCCCAAACTCTCAGTGATATATTCTTGCACCATTGGAATAATCTAAAAAAAAAAAAAAAAGAGGAGAGGGGGTTTCCCCTTAAAAAAAGATCACATTGTACTTTTGTGATGTAGGACAAAGCAGCTAAAGTATATTTCCTTTGTAACAGAGTCACTAACACAGACCTTTGCTCATTCATGGCTAATAATTTAATATCACTGCACACCAGCTACATGTATAAATGAACAGAGGTGCACATGCTGTAATATATCTTTTAGTCCTTTTATAAATACTAAGTAAAGGAACAAGTGCACACTGCTCACTGAGAAAGAAAGAAACTGCAGTGCAGCAAGGGAGTCACCATGCAGCACTGGCGAACCTACAAAGGACATTATGTTAAACAGCTGATTCCATTCTTTTGCTGCTTGATGCCTAACAAGGAGTAGAATATTTATTTCCATATTTTTTTCAACTCCCCAAAGCCCCTGTTAGCACAGACAGTGGTCAGAAAGGCTGGTCATTGAAAGTAAAAACTTCTTGAGATCTATTACCTGCCTACCCTGCCCAGATCCAGGCTTCCCCATCCTGACGCCCTTGCTGCAGTGTTGGGGCCACAATCTTTTCCAGAACTGGGGGAGTTGGAAGTCCCACTCATCTGGAGGACACTAGGTTGGGGAAGGCAGTTCTAGGCTCCATTCATCACACAGTTCAAGATACTCTAGCCATTGGGCTCACTGAAGACAAGGAATTACAATAGCACAGAGGTGTACCATTCCTTGCTTTTCTAACCATTCATGGCTCCACCTTCAGCCTTATACAGGAAACTCCCTAGTACCAGATCAATGTTGTTTATCCTTCTAGACCAATATTGCTGGTCCTGACTGGCAGCCTCATGATCAAAGGGAGAAAAATTTTTCCCGTCATCCTTCCATCTGGAGATGCCAGGGACTGAAACTTCATGCAAGGCATTGCATTATATCAACTCCTAGAGTGAAGGCTGCTTTCTTTCACAGAGCTCCTTAACTTCACCTTGCTATTTCCCTTCTCACAAAGCATGTCTCCTTGTTCCAATTTATACCATGCAAATGTTGGATTTTGCCACCTGCAAGGGTATGTATCATTCATGGACAAAAGCACTCACTCCCACCCAACTGCTTCAACAGTCTAAAAGGAAAAGTGGAAGCATTTATTCATGTATTTACTTGGAAACATTTTAGCCAGAAAAAGTTCCCACAGCAGCTTATAAAGATCAATAATTGACAGTTCCCGACTTACACTCCACAAGCCACAACACAAAAGAAAAAGTGATTGGGAGGAAGAAACAAACTCAGGCACTTGTTCTTAAAGGTCAGCAAGTAGTTATATTTTCGCACCCCATATCCCTTTGTGGAAGGAGAGTTTCACTGGTTGATTTCGGTCAGGCAGCTGTTAGAGAAAACATTGTCCCACAAATAATATCAGGTTTTAAGCATGTATATAGTTTGCATTCAAACTACTTCACATGTCTTATCCCAAAACTATTGCCAATAGCCCTCTGAAATTAAGATTTCCCTCTTACCAAGTTGCTGGTTGAGATCAGGTTTGAACCAGCTCATGACCCCTGCATCCATGTTTTGCCATAATACCTCTGGGTTAACAGGACAATTGGAATCCTAGCCTTGCACCTGTCTGCTGTAGCAGATGCTTAGGCAGGTGCAACTTGATAGGAAGGCATGAGAGAAGCCACACCTGGTGAATTTGCTGGTGTACTCAAGAATGAAAGGAACAGCAGCCTCTGTTGCATGTGGCAATTCCAAAGATCCTTATATGGTATGAAAGCATATTATGTTCCCAGAGACCACTGTGGTAGACTAGCCTATCTCTTATTAAATTTATTAAGGTCATGATTTTCCCCATGAACACTTACATGGCGAAAATGTCACTGAACCTTGCAGTGTAAGAATCCTATGCATGTTGTCCAACTGGGAAAAAGTCCCACTGAGCTCAGTAAACCTTATTTTTGAATTACAAAATGCATGAATCAAGTTGCAAAGAGACCTTGAAAGTCATTGAACTATGCTGGCTAGAACTGATGGGCAAGGAAAGCCAAAACGTCTGAAGAGCTAGAAGTTGTCCATTGCTTACAGACTTGGGTTACTGCCCCCAAGATGCTTTTACTGGTTTTTTTCAGTGGGATCGCACTGAGGCTAACTGGGCTACCCAAAAATATGTTTCTGAAATTACCATCAGTAGTGCAATGCTGACACTGTGTAGTGCCTTCTTCCCCCAACCTAGAGTCCTCCAGACTCCTTTGCTCCAGGTTTAGCCATAAACCTGGAGCAACTCCTCTATGAAGAAAGGGAACTGTTTAGCTTAAGAAAAGGAGGCATGATAAAGAAATACCAAAGTATGCATGGTGTGGAGAGAGTGGAGAGGGAGATATTTTCCTCCCTCTCATATCCTCTGAAGCTGACTGGTGCAAGATTTAGGGCAGACAGAAAGAAGTACTTCTTCCTACAGCACATAGTTACAACAATGGAATTTGCTCCCACAAGGTGTAGCAGTGATAGTTACCAATCTTTATGGCTTTCAAATGGGACTGACCATACTGACCATGGAGAATGAGGGTATCAGTGCCTGCTAGTCCTCATGGTTCTATGCTACCTCCAGTATCAGAGGCCGTATGCTGATGTACACCAGTTGCTGGAGAGTATGGGCAGGAGGGCATTGTTGCATTCATAACCTGCTTGCGAGTTTCACCTGGGCAGCCAGTTGGCCGTTGTGTGAACAGAGGAACTGTGGTCAGATCCAAGCATGGGTCTTATGTTCTTGCAGTGGGAATTATCATCCAGAACATCTGGAAGGTACCAGTTGTGACTAAGCTATGCATTTTTACACAGTCTTGTTCTCGAAACATTTATTTGAACTGAAGAACAAAGCAAAGGGTTTGAGGGAGGATTATCCACAGCTCTCTTCTTCCAGTTGAAGACAGTTTAACTATTTTTTGCCTTCTTGTTTACAGGTGAGATCAATGAAGTCAGCTAATGACATGAGTTAAATATAAAAAGGCAAGCCATGGAAAGGTATGAGATTAGAGAAGAAGGGTGTTGGAAGGTAGCCACAAAATTGGTTTCTTAAATGGAGGCTTTTCTGAAAGATATCAAGTTAACCTCCAAGAGCCTGTTTGTATATAGAGACATGCATGAATATGAGAATCGCTTGAAAACCTTCACTGAGTGGCCTTTTAAGGATAAATGCAAATGCACCCCTGAAAATGTAAGTCTAGAAAGCTACTCCAGTAAAACTTGATAAAACAGAAATTAGCTTCTAGGTTATGTAAGCTTGTTCAAATCTGTACTACCTTATTTGAGGGAGTTGCTACCCCTTCTGATAAGGTTCCTATGAATTTAAGAACTGCACAACTAATTAGCCATTGTTGAGGAAATTCTTACCTATTCCTGATCTTCTAAATGCATGGTGTTGTTTGTTAGCAGCATTGGAACTTTTCTGGGGAAAATGTATTAATTCCAATTCTTGGAATTATTGGATAGAGGTCTTCTGGGTGAAAACTAACCATGACTATCTGCCAGCAAAACAGACCCTATTGGTGGACTCCCTGCAACCCTCCCATATGATAGAGGATTGAGGGACATACCAAAGCAGATCTGGAAGTTGTGAGGGATACAGAGGAAAGAAAAAGTCCTGTTGCATGAGCAAAAGTCTGCAGTTGGAGGTTGCCTTCTGCATTTATGGCAGGCTTGCTTCCATGTTGCTTCTTAAATCTGCTTTCTTGTCTGTTCTGTTCCCCACTCTCCTTCACTGAGCTTCTAAAGTAATGTTAGTTGTAATTAAGAAACTTTGCAAAAACTGAAACTGTAAAATAAAAAAAGCTCCCTGGAAAGCTAAGTTTTCACAAGAGCAGTGAGTATCCCCGGGTGTTTTGACCAACTATAGCTATCAGCCTTAGCCAATAAGGGAACATGGGTCTTGTAGGCCAAAACATTTGATGAACCACAAATCAGAATGTATAAGTGCAACATAATTTGAATGCCGTAAAGCTGCTGAGTATTTATAAGACAGAAGATCTTTTCTCTTCTGTATAACTTCAAGAAATGTAAACTTTCCGAGTTTCACTTTCAACATGGAGAAGCTGAAAATACAGTAGGAGTTGTACTTGAATGTACAAGACATCAGTCAAATAACCAAAGAAACTAGAAAGAATGAACTGTTGTAAATTACCCAGAAACTGTTGGCAATTAGGTGGATCAGAAAGGAAATACAAATAATATAATCCCAACAGCCTCCGTCTTCAGGTGTGGTTATGGTTTTACCATGCAGATGGCCAATGCTGGCTTTATCCATTGTCCGAATGTGGGTGAACCTGATGTGGCAAAGTGTTTCTTCTGCTTGATAGAGTTGGAGGGCTGGGAGCCAGAACATGATCCTTGGTAAGTATGCTCTGACACTTGCAAGAAGTGAAAACTCAGCTGTGAAACAAACTAAATATACCTAGGAAAAATGTCTCTTCTTTGAACCCAGTTCAGCCTACAGCATTGGACTACAAGTTAGATGAGCTGGGCAGGCATTGATCTAAAAGGGATATGGATCTTAAAAGTGGAGGCATGCCTGGCAAGCGGGGAGCCATTGTTGCAAGTGAGGCAGAAGGAGAGTAAACCTAACAGGAGCAACTGTTCAGATGTTGTTGAACTCTAGCTCCCATCAGCTCCATCCAGCAAGGCCTATGGCCGGGGATGATGGAACTTTAGTTCATCATCTGGGGAGATGGCACTTTCATTAAAATCAATTCAAATCAATGCCGTCTTAACTAATCTAAGTTCCTTCATCCAATACCCAGTTCTTTGAGACCCAAGCTGCTGCCCTCTCCCCTCCCTTGCATTGTACCTGCCCCTTAGCCTCAGGGGTGGGGTGTCACTTTCTCCAGGCTTTGATGGGTTCCTGCCAATTATCATAGCCTGGGACCATCTCTCAGAGAGCATAGATCTTTCACAGGGAAGGTCTCAGGTACCCTCCATGGTACTTCTAGGTGGGATGGGCAAAAACCCACTGGCTGAAGCCCTCCAGGGTTGCCAGTCTGTGGATAACACTAAGCTGGAAAGACCAATGGTCTGACTCTGTGCAAGGCAAGGGTGTGTAGTGCGGCCCATGATCCACATCGAGGGGGTTTGGTTTTGAAAACAAAGTGGCAACTGCAGCAGCTATACCAGATCAGATGCATCATATTTCGTTTGCAAAATGCTCATCTTGGCTGTTTGGCACTCCACCACTGCTACAAGGGCCTTATTATGACCGCCCATGGGCAGCACACAGCCTGCAGAGCATGTGTGGGGAGGAGGGAACTACTGCTAATTACCTACAGTTGCCCATCTCGACAGAAGGCAATTTCTTATTATACCTCAATGAATTTCACAACTTTAGCTCTCATTAGGAAACATTCTACTGGTTAATAGCCATTCCTTAATTTGCTTAAGGAATTTGCTAGCAACCATAAGATTACCATATTGCTCATGTAAGCTTCTGGCTTATGCTAGAAGAGACCATATAATAACTTTTACAACTGGGCAACTTGGGATAGGTGGAATATTTTAGGCCCACAATTTCCATCAGCACTAGCTGATGGAACACAGTCACTGGTGAAGGATGATGGAAGTTGTAGACCCAAACCCCTGTAGGGCCAGCTGCTCACCCCACACGCACCGAGAACTCGGCACCTCAAACTGCAGCTACCCATGAGAGTGCTGCTTCTGGCACATCCTGCATCTTATTAGCAACCTGTTCCATTGCAGGTTGGAACACTCCAAGCGCAGCAAGGACTCTTGTGGATTTTTGTCCCTCTCAAAGAATGTTGGCGACCTGACAGTAGAGGAATACTATGAACTAGAGATGGAGAGGGTCAGGATTTTCCTTGTAAGTAACAGCACCTGTGGGATTTTGTTTAAATGAGAGCAATTTTATACTGCTTCTGATACACCCCCATCCCATTCAAGGCCTAACTGGGGTAGAGGATCTGAAGAGAACATCGTGTGCTTTTTCAGAAGGGGAGCACAAGCTCAGCAGAGTAAGGGTGGCTATTTAAGAAACCTTTTGCTGTTATGAGTGGAGATGCTATATGCCAATAGCGGCTCTGCTGTTGCACATAATTAAAGTTGCTAATCCCACCCCAGATTACACAGAATATTCCCTGAAATCAGTGTAGCCTGTTCTCCCACTCCTGGAAAGAAAATTCCATCAAAATGAATTTTGGTTCAGCTCAAGCTTGAGTAAATACTGACAGCTTGCCTGCATAGCTGTGATTAAACACTCTGAGGAAAGGACTGAGAAAAATCTGCCACTTGAGAGTAGATGTGCAAAATCCTTGCCTTAAAGACTCTATTATTTTAGATTCTGTACAATTAAGTGATGTTAATGAAAACACTTAAGACATAACTTATTTATCAGAGCCAGTGTGGTGTAGTGGTGAAGAATTTGGACGGGTGCTTAGGAAATCTGTTCTTACTCAGCCATGGAGCTCACTGGGTGACCTTGGGCCAGTCACAGACTCTCAACCCAACCTACCTCACAGGGTGGTTGTTGTGAGGATAAGATTGGGAGGAGAATTATGTAAGCCAGTTTGACTTCCTTGAAAGGTAAATAGGTGGGGTAGAAATAAAAAATGAATTAAAAACATAACTGACAGCAAGAGATCTATGGACATATCACTCAAAGTAATTGTGAAAGCACAGAGGTCCTAGCATATGCTGGGGTTAGAAACATAATTATTGAGTTTCTAAGGCACTCCATGGGGAAGATGGGTGGGGGTGGGGGTGGGGGTAGGGAGATGTTTCATCAGGAAGTAGAAGTACTTGGCTTTCTGCTTCCCAAGCTACTCCATACTGTCGCCAAGCATGGCTGCTCCATTTTCCTCTAGCACACGGGACGTGCCAGCTGTCCCTGCACCAAAAGCTTGGGCATGACACTGGAAGGAGGCATGAAAGCTCCTTTTTCAGATTACATGGAGGACAGGAAGCATGTTTGTTTGTTTTTACTTCCAAACAAACCCTGCCAAATCTTAAAGCAGTCCACGTACCTGCTCAGGATGCTTAGCTGTTTGATAGGTAACTGTTGTAAGCCACTTGGAAGGCCTTGGCTGTGGGGTAGTTTAGAAATGAAGTGATATGTGCAACTGAATGAAATTCTTCCCTTCATTCTTAAGTGCAAAACTGGCTGGAGCATAATAAACGCCTTTGAAAAGGAAGTGGCCATAACTAGGAGACGACTCGTGGATCACTTTCTGAATGAGTACCAGTATGCAGCAGAATCGGCTAAGCCTTCCGAGACACTCCAGCAGTCCGCTGTTCCTGCTGCAGAAGAGAACTGTGTGCTAACCCCCAAATAGATGAGAGTGTGCCAAACGGGACAAGCCAAGAGGCACCTCCTGACAAGCACAGTAGCGGAAGTATTTGCCTACAAATGAGTCAAGGCATGAGCTGTAATATCTGCTTGATCATGAAATTCACTGTGGCCACCGGTAACCCTCTCCACTCAGGTTTACAGACAACCTGTGGAAGCCAAAAGGAATGTACAGGTGAAGATCATCTTTGTGCTCCTCCTGCCTTACAAAACATTGAGATGGGCTGTTTCAGCCATTGAGGAGAGGAGTCTGAGACACCAACAGGGCACTCTGCATGCTGGTGGTACGGCTCCCCTCCTTTCCCTGTCCCCCCAGAACGCCCATCAAACCCCATCTTCAAAAAATGTTCTTGTGACCTTAGAGTTGAAGCTGCCCTGGGTTGTTCTGAAACCAGGCGCAAGGGCTGAGGGAAGGTGCTCTGACTTGGGAGTCCCAATTCTATGGCTCTGAGAGAAGAGCTGGGGCTCCAAATTCAATGGCTGCCCACACTTTCTGGTAGCACAGCATTGCACCTTAAGTGGGCAGTCTGGTAGGGAGGGAAAGCCTGGGCCGTCTGTCTGTATTCCTTATGCTAGAATTGTATGTAATGCTGCTTCTGTTTGAAATCCAGAAGGGAACAGGAGAAAATAACTTTTGACTTAATGGAAGAAATCCATTGAACCAAAAATTGTTTGTGTGGACAGGGGTGCAGAAGAATATAATTTTTAAATAAAGCATTTTGGATGGAACCGTGGGACTCTTCTCTTAGATGGATACCTAAGTTGATCACTTCCACACTGACACATACTGCAGTCCGAAGTACTTTTGCTTGAGGGTGACTCATGCCACATGATTGTGTTAGACCACTAAACTGAAACTTCATCAGGGATGACTCTGCCTGCCCATCTCTTTCCATTTAGCCACATACCACTGTCTTTCAATGAAGGGCCATGATAAAATGCAGTGACACTTCCAAGCTCCTTATGAATTGCACATCACTTTTTTGTCTTGAAACCATAACATATTGTGTGCCTTTTTGCTTTAGAAACAACCACCACCCGCTTTTGTGGTTCAAATACAGATGTAGGCCCCAATGCCTATAGATAGATCTCATTTCGAGTAAAACTGATGGGCCTTTTCCTTTCGCTTCTGTCACCCAGCTACATTTCTCTTTCATGGGGTTTTTCAGGATTGATATAATGTGCAACTAAACAGAAAACCAAATTGGGAAAGCAGTTCCAACACAGTGAAAAGCAAGGTCAAAGCACTACTAAAATCAAAATCATTTCTTTTTGATATTATATATGAGCTCGATGTGGGATTGGAAAGAAATGAAACTACTGCCAAAGTTAACCCTGCTATAATTTAAAAATGAAAAGTTAGGGGAAACTGAAGCTTTAGTCCCCATCCCTGATGCAACTGTGATCAATTTCCTTGTTTAAGTGTGGCAGGGAAACATCAGTCCTGTTTGGGGTCACTGAGGAAGAGGATTTAACTTCTTGCAACCCTAACCTCTGGCCCTTCGGGCTGAAAGCACTGCCCACCCTTACAATTAAAACAAAATTTAAAAAACCGCCCAAGCCAACTCACACTAAAACTGGCTGGTGCCACTTGTGCAATGGACCTGCAGAAAACGGTTGAGGTTAAATGTCTGGGTTTCTAGAAGTCTCTTGCTTGCGAGACACTTAGAAAATGTACTGTAGCCCCATAACATAGTTTCATTGAGTGGCTTACAAAACAAATCCAGCCATTAAATATGGCCCAAAATGCTAAACTATAACAGAGAAAAGCACAGCTAGAAGTATTAATTTTTTCAGTGCTTCATAAAATTATTTTCTTGCTGTTTTATAATTTAAACCATAATGCAAACAGAAATACATTTAAATAAACTGTTTGCATAGGTGATGGTACATGTACCATAGGCAATAATGCTCGCACCCTATCCAGCTTCACCTGTATATTTTCTCTCTCTCCAATGCAGATTTGGGAAAAGGCATAGCTGTCCCTTTCATGAAGACAAATTAGACAGCATTTAATCTTGATGACTAGGCCAGGGATGTTGGAGAAATCTGCCATGGGCTCAAATGATTAGACACTACAGGTCAAATTCAACCTGTGGATTCCACAATGGACCTGGGTTTGGCGGCGAAGGTTGCAAGTCGTGCAGATTCTGTCGACTGCAGACCATGGTTTAAAAACAATTCTGTAATTTTACGCCAATTTAGTCATAGAAAGATATTAAAATAAAAACATCAGTCATAAGGTGCACTTCCCCCACAGGCTAAAGCATCAAATAAGCATTTTTCCAGGGATTTGTGCATTTTGGAAAATGCAAATTGGCACAAATCTTTATGAAAGCATTTGTGCAAGACTCAATTCTACCCACAGCCAGGTAACAGAACAAAAGGCGCCTGGCGATCCATGGAACAGGCATGGAATGGGTTTTGGAATGGCTGTGCACCCTGCCTCAAGGGCCCTCATGCTGACCATGCTTACTTTGTCAGGTCTTAAGCAGCGAATGATAAGCATCCTCTGGAAACCAGCCATCTTCTCTTGCCACTCCTCAGGAAAAGCCTCATGGTGAGGTTCCTACAAACAAGCATGTATGAAAATTGGCTCAGCTGTATCAAACTCAAAAGTAGCCCACCACCAATGCTCTTCAGACTAAGGTTTCACAAGCCTACAATTTTTAACAATTTTTTAACGAAATACTTCAGATTTTCTCATGCATGAGGCCATACTGTAGCTATGCATATCATAGAACTCTTGATAGTTTAAGCATATTAAGAGGAAAATTTTGAGGAAGGTGGGTGATTTGGAGCCAAGAAACAGTACCTGAGGAAAAGAGAGTTTGCCTTGCCTAACATTCTGTTTCCCACACCCAATGTTGTGCTATTTCAAGTTGTGCTTCAGAAGGGGAAATGTGTACTGAAGTGCTTGATCCTGCCTAATTTTGGAAAGCAAGCAGGGTCAGGCCTGGTTGAAATCTGGATGAGTGACTTAAATGTTGTGAACCACCCAGGGAGCTTTGGCTATGGACAGTACAGAAATGTATATAATGATAACAACAACCCTGCAATGCAAGGCAAGGGGGACGGCTAAGTACTTCCTCTTCTACACTGTCTCTCTGTATGAACTTCTCTTTCATAATCTTCTCTTCCTTTTTTTTAACGGTAATTAGGAATCTGTTACACTGCTTGCTGTGCATTGCTTGACACTGAGAAGCATGTAGCATAGGTTAAATACATAGGTTAAATATTTGCCAGCTTATATTCCCTATTTAGCCTGGCCTTTAAGTAAAGAAACAACAGTAACTAATGGGCAGAATTCATCATCCCCACCACTTGCAAATATACTCAATATAAGACAAATGGGCCAATCTCTGTGCTAAAGAATAAATGAAGATAAATTTGATATCAAAAATGCAATATTCAAAACTTTCTGGAAGAGTGCTTCAGCCTCCCAGGACACTCTGTCATTGCCCTTAAAGCAGCCATCTGGGAGCAAGTAAATTTCCAAGGGACTTTAAAACAATAAACCACTGAATTACAGTTCATCATAAGATACAACTCTATCTCCTGTAGCTGGGAAAAAGAGTGTGTGCAGGTGTGTGGGCAGACACCCAGGCAGCACAATCTTATGGCCAATAGGCAGAATTAAGATGGCCGCAGCATAACTTGGAGTCCCAGCCCTGACTTGGGAACTGGGCCTACCTCTGAACCTGGAGCCTCCTCCCACGGGCAGAGTGGCACCAACTGCAGGCCTGACTTCGCAGGAGGAGCCTCAGGCAGGCTTTTGGGGACAAGGAGGAGGGCAGGCACAGGCGTGGCTCCAGCAGCATGCAACGTATCCTGGCCAGTGCCTTAGCCATTTCACCTTGGCTTCTGAGGCACCACGGTCAGGTGGCCAAAATAGACAAGGTGTTACGTATGGCAGGAGGAGCACAGAGATTGGCTTTGCTTCCACATTCCTCCTTCCATGCACAGGATGCCCGTATTCCTCTGAGTTTGGGGGGCAGGGGGTTTATAAGTCCAAGATGTATTTATATGGGAGGATTTGTTCAAAGACAGGGAGAAACAAAACCCCAAAAAAGTGAAAGACGGCAAAATCACTGGGCTCCTGGATGCAATCATGACACATCTTCCCTTCCAATATTACTGGGTCATTAAACGTTGGTTTGCACAGACATCTAAAACAAGGACAGCTCCGTTTGGGAGCCAGTAGAAGAGGATGGCAAGGTCCAGCAAATATCCCGGAGTGCAGTTTCCAACAGTGCTACTGCATTTCCACTGACTCCACTGAGCCTGCAGGATCCGCTGCCAGTGCAATGGGAAAAGCAATCTGAGAAACAAGTGCAAACACGTCTTTCCTAACAATACGCAGGTCAGTGGAACTCTCTTTTGCAAGCTCTGCTGAGCTGCCATGTTCCAGAAACATGCCTTTCTGTTAGTTTCTAGTTGCTTTAGAGCCAGTCACTCCTCAGTACACTAGTGATGAATCCCACTGCCAGGTGAGCTAAAATTTCATTGGATGAAATATTTATCATTCTGTTTTATTCTAGAAGAAGTCATCTTAGTACCAATACATGCATGGGTAGAAAGCTGTACATGCTTGTGATTCTGACTGCAAAATGGAGATGAATTTTAGTCATCTAGAACCACTCACGGGAAGTTCTTAGGAAGCAAATTTGGCTAAGTATTAAGAGAAACATCCTACCAGTGAGAGCTGTTTGGCAGTGCAACAGAACTGCCTTTCCCAGAGGTATTTAAGCAGGGATTGGATGCACCCTACATCTCAGGGCCTGCACCAAGCAGTGGATGAAACTAGATGATCTCCAAGATGCTTCCACTCCTACCATGCTAGGATTCTGTTTTGATTAACTAGCAGAAAGGGATGAACAAGGGTGGATAACATACCAGACTATCATAAACTGACTTCCACCCATCCTTCAAGTTGATGAATCCCTTCCGAATGCCTCTGAAGGGTTGCAAATCATCAAGGCGGCAGAATTCATCCCATGATTTCTGGGGAAGCCAGGGGCAGGGGTTGGAATAGGGATTGTCCAGGCCAATGCCTCCCGTTAGCAAAAACTTCCACTCTTCCTCATTGATCTGGAATGAATTCAAACAACATTTTAAAATGACAGCATAGGAACTCTAGAATATGAAGAGACATATTTTCCAGATCACAGGGCTGGGATCAGGGGACAACACTGTGAGGCCCCTGCCAAGAGGGCTCACAGCTGACTCCTGCAGGCTTCTGAGTGAATACCGCCTCCATCACCTCTTATGTTGCTGTTTCTTCACACTGCAATCACAGGAGCAACGAGAACAAAGCAGGGTCTCCACTTGCCAGGACAATGCTGATGACTGGGCCCCAAGGGAGAAGGCAAGTGAAGGTGCAGTGCTGACAGCAACAATGAGGTACAGAGCCTCCAGAAGAATTCACACATGTCCCTTAACTCTTCCACATTTTATTTTGCTACAACCTGGAACTGAAATGGGCTTATTTGGCACTGTTACCACTTGAGGCACAAAAGTGGGCATTTGTGGGTTGCATAAATGTTCCCTCCTTTAGCTCTGTTTGTGAGCCTGTCAAAGCAAGTGAGTGAGCAAGTTACTAAGGGGTTATACAACCCACAGTTTCTGAGTATGCACGTCACAAAACAATGGAGTGGAGGAATGGAATGTTTCTGGATTTTTTTACTGAAAGGAGTACTGGCAGGAGGCAGCATGCTCACGCACTTCCACATTCCCCTACCAATTCCTGGGTTAACAACCCAGACATTTCCATGCGTGCAAATCACATTTTGGAAGTAAGGAACAGGGCACCCATGGGCGTATCCCATCCCAGTAACAAGATTCCAGTACCACAATAGAGCTCACAGCCCTCTCAAACCAAAACCCATCCCTGTTTTTCCCCAAAGCTTTGTTTATTTGAGCAATCTAATTTGCAGGTGGCCTGAAATCTGTAGCTACGCTTTAAAATTTGGGAGTCAGAAATTCTTGATGTTCTACAGCAAATAAGCAAGAGCTCCCGCAGTCAACCTTTTGTCCAGCCCTGCTCTATATCATAAGCCAGATCATTTTGTAATAGATAAAAGTTGATAAATATTGCCACCCTTTAACCAAAGAATCCTATACTTACTCATACCATTCACCCCATACTGCCCATTATATTAGTGTGTTGTACTTCCTTTGTTTTCACCTCCCCGATACAGGCATACACTGCAGCAGACAAAGCATCCCTCCCAGTTTACCTAATATTCTGATTCCCAAGGAGCATGCTGGCTACCTGGCAGCCAACAGGTGCTTCTCACTGAACATGCAGGAATCAGAAAAGTGCTTGAGGAGGGTTGCAATGATCCTCCTCGAATCCGGCTCTTTTTTGCTTGTCAGGTTTTTTTATTGCGTCAACCCTGGTTTAGGATGTGAATGCTTGCTACCAGAACTCCTCTTTCTGAAAGCTTCCACAGTATGTGCAGCATATACACAAAGCACAAGTGTGTGGACATTCATAATACACAATAAGAGTCAATTCCTGATAGACACCCATGCAAATGCTTGGCACCAGGGGCAGACAGAAAGTGGCCTGGACGCCAGGGAGCTGAGCCAGGGAATCTGACAGATTCTCACCCCTAGATGAGATTCCTCAGGTATCCATAAACTTGCAGGTGTATCTGCAAATTGCCAGGGTCCCAAACCAGGGAATCTAGCAAGAGGCTTAGAGCCTTAATCTTTGTGTCTCGATGCAGTTTGGAAGAGAAGAAAGCTCTTAATGCTTAGACAACAGTGCAGGTGTCTACTTCCATGATCTCAGGGATCAAGAGAGACAGGTGGCCAATAAAATTCCACAAAACATGTCCCACCAGGAAATTGTGGATATATCCTGTCACAATTGCAGGTAGCTTCTCAGACCCAAACACTGTTTACAAGTATGCCCGTAGTCCACCCCACTCCACACCACATGAAATCTGCAGTTGGTCTTGCTCTGAGCAATTGTTACTCATGTACAGACTGAGCTGTCCTCCCATTTGTCTGCTGGATTTTCTACTGTCCCTCCAAGCCACCAACTCTGTCTGTATGCAGTTGTCAACAGCATGTTCTCATGAATGTGAAAGAAAAGAAGGGAAAACAAGGAGTCACACTGCAGAATGAACATGCCAACAGAGTAACAGATTAATATTTGGAATGCCATTGGGTAATTTGTCTGGCAGTACTAACCAGTTTATCATGCATCAAAAGGTTTACATTCAAGTACAAGGAGAAGAGTAGCTTATCTTTTTCAAAGAGGGAACGGCAGATATTGACATACAGAGAGTAAGTAAAGTGATCTTTGAGAATCTTCAGCCTGCAAGTATAAAAAGAAAAGAGGATGAGAACCCAAACTCTTCTTGCTTTGAAGCTAGCAACTTCATAAACACAATTACGGAGCACTTACATTTCAGTTGTTCTGGACCATTTACCCACAAACAATCAAGAATATTCATTAACTCTGCACACCAATTAGTGAGAAGAAAGGCGGTTGAGCTGAATTTTCTGAGAAGGTATTCTTTTAAAAATATTTCAGATTGTTTTCCCTTTTTCTCACTCCCTAGAAAAATAAGGCCACACCACAGAATATTCTCTGAATATTTTTGGTCCTGAAACAATGCTAGATGGAGGATATTGTTGCGGATGCAAAATGACAGCCAGGTTCTTAACACAGCAGCTGTTGCTTCCACTTGCAATGGCTGCAGTGAGAAGGAAAAGAACGTAATAAAAAGACAGAAGCTCTGCTATTGCTAGCATGAATGGGAATGCATGCCCGTGAGAAACAGCTCAAGAATTTCTTCCTCCTGCCCCCAAAAATTCAATTTAATGGTTCCTACAATATATATGCCCCCAAATAGGGTGGGGAATTTCAAGGAGCCATTTCCATATAGCTCTAGTAGAAGAATACCAAACAGTTGAGAGAGGCTAATGGAGATGACATCCTTTTTGTAGGAATGGTGAGAAAGCTGATTGTGCTCAGAACATGTACACAGCCTCTTAGCTGACTTGGCAGAAAGACTGCTCCTAGAGCAATCATGTTATCGCTCTGAATAATGGATAGAAACCTGAGATACCAACTAGTTTTGCCAGAGCTATTTTAGCAAGAAAAAGTCAGGTGGATGACCAAAGTCATGACTAACAAGTCCCACTGATTCCAGTCTGACTAAGTCTGATTCAGTCCAATGAGTATAGTTTACGAATTCCACTATGAGGAGTGAGGATGCTTTAGTACTGAACTGGAACAAACAGGTATCTTCCTCATTCAGTTATGTTAAATGGGGAGCATCTAAAGTGGAAGGCAGGGGACATTTTCACCTTCATTTCTTCATGGACACAAGAGGACTAACTGTCGTTGGTTGAATCAAGTTAGCACTTAACCAGCATTAACACTATCCTGAAAGAGAGACTAAGATAACTGATATAGCCCATTGGTGCTCTGGAAATCTGCTTTAGCTTCACATCCTAACTAAACAAACAAGTGAACACACACATATGCACACACGCACACACACCACGTTCAACCCCTTGCATGTTCCTCCCTGTACATTAGCAGGGAAATGCAAACAGCATTTTGACCCCCTGCTGACCTATCAAGAAATACAATGTGCTAAAAGTTGTATTTTGCACATCTTAGAAGCTTAATCATGTTTTCTTTTTCTTTCACACCCATTTCACCCTAGTTCCTGACTTGCTAGAGTGCAAGTTTCTTTTCACCTTCCCTGTAGCTCATACAGCACCAGGATGAAGCCACTTCTAACATTACGCTAGACTGCACTTGCGCACTCCATGTCTGAAGGTCCATGAAGAGGTACGGTCAGGATCATGCACTCATGCCTGAACACACAGAGACTGATCTTGGAAAGAATCCTGGAGCTGCATCGGGTATCCTGACCTACACCACGGCTACCTGACCTAAAGCATGAGCACTGCAAGGGGCAAAGGCGGCAGGAGTTTCATGGGGCATATCCAGAGTACAGGTGCTCACCAGGTTTGCCTGCGACAGAGTCTTGCCTGTACACCAGTGCGTGCCCCCACCATCCCAAGGCATGGGGGGCTTTGGAGATACTCCACCACACACTGCAAGTCTACCATTCCACCCTACAGACATGTCGGGCGTATTTCCCATCTGAAGATGTGTTTCTGTCATTGCGTCTCCACACTCCCTCTGTGTCTTTGCAAAGTAACCTAAGCTGTGTCTATGCACATGACAGCAGCTGTCACTCTTGCCAGTAGCACAGGTGCCCTGCCTGAAGTGTCACCAAAATGCAAAAGGATGACTCCAAGTGGCTGGCAATCACCAGCCAAAAAACCAGCAAGCGCCCGGAAAGTACGAAGCACAGAGCACAGGGCTGGGGGGATGGGATTTAGCGTCCAAGTGCTCGTTCATTATTTAGCATTCTCAAGCTATAAAGGATGAGTATCACATAAAATCTGACAGTAAACTCAATTTTCATAGCACATTATTTTTTAAAATAAGTTTCCAGTGAAGTCAACTTAAATGCTGTGCCCAGTTAACTGAAGGTACTGAAATCAGTCAAGCTAGCCTTGCCTAATTTTCTGTTTAGGGCCCACTTTGACAGTTATTTCCTATTCTGAATTTAACAGAGAAGGACTGGGGGATGGAGGTGGGACTACAGATCTATCTAAAATGTTATGAGTTTTCAAATCACCTCCATGTATTTGTTGCCAGATTGTACTCTTGCATGTGTCTTCAAGGAGAAACACATTTACATTTTCAAAGCACTGAATATTTTGCCTCATAATTTTAAACATGCATGAATATTGAATTAGCATGAATATTAGAGCTGCTTTCCCCTTGATGTATCCTTCTGCATACCAGAGAGAGCTTAAACAACATTAAGCACCTCTAATTCCCATCCCATTGATTCCAACAGAAAAGTTAAGCATATGCTTAAATTTCAGTGAAATAAACAGGCAGAGACCTCTTTGGTTATACCATATCTGGAATTTTTCAAGATTCCTGTCCTAGAGGAATTTTTGATTATTGTAAGCTCTCGAACTCAAGGAGTTATCATCATTCTATAGAGAGATAATCTCCACTTTCTGTCCTGAATTTTTTGCATGATTGCTTGACTGGGCATTTCCTCCCAGTTCTTTCTGTGCCAGCTGCAAGGGGGAGAGAGATCAGATCTCTCATCCCAGCTTCTGAGGTTTGAGCACTGTCTCAGACCTCAGATCAGAGAATTTAACTATCCTTGACAATGTTCCCTCAGACACTGTCCTGGTGCCATGGGATTGTACCCTCTGAAACTTAACATACCACCAAAAATGTCTGCAGACAACCAAAAGAAAACCAACAGGATATGCCATAGTTTGAATAAATGTTAAAAGCAAAATTAAAACTCAGAAGTATTTCACATACCTGTCTTGTAAAATTTCTGACTTCTCAGAATTATCTATGGACATGATAAAAAGGTTGATGAACCATGTGAGGGAATACTGGTACATAGGCTCAATATTTGCCAGGTCAGCAATTGAGAAAAACAAAATCGATGAATGAACTGCAATGGGACGGTAGCCCATTCGAGTAGCATCTATTTTCCTTTCGGTTTCTTCTGCTACAGCTTGCTTTTCTGAAATTTCATTAGCCAAAGCCTTAGATGAAGACAGTATTTTGATAGCTGTTTCATCCTCTAAAATATTTCCTTCTGAAGATGACAGAACTTCTAAAATTTTGTCCTCTATTTCTTTTAACTGCCTATAATAAAATAGATGATATAATTATCATGTTAGGAAAGCTGTAAATGACCATGTCCAAAAAGATTTGAGACAATCAAAGGAGGAAATAGCATTATTAGTTTAGAAACACAAGCTAGATAATTCCATAAAATATGTGGCAAGTTTCTATAATTTTACATTTTGTGTGTGCGTGTGTCTGTGTTTAATCTAAAATACTTTTGTGTGGTATAGCTATTTAGAGTTTATGTACCTGAATGGAGAACCACAGTTTCACAAACACACATACCCCATGCTTTGCATGAATTCTTGGCATGCTGCAGCAGCAGAACTGAATGCAAATAGCCCTACTCAGGCTATCATCATCCATCTGTTGAAGGGGAGAGCAAAAGGCTTGATTTAATCCCCACCTGCCTTTCCTCCAGTGGATGGCCAGGCTCTGGCATGTGAGTTGAATGAGGATAAACCAGGGATGAGACTCCAAAAGTCTTCAGATTTTTTGGATCACACTTCCCATTATCCCTGATCCCATTGTCCATGCGGATTGAGGCCTCTGGAAGTTGCATTTTGGAGTGTCTAAGTTGGGAAAGACTCCATTAGAGCTTTGCCCCATAATGGGGAAATGCTCTTTTTCTAAAAGGTCATACCAAGCTCTGAATGAACACTATCCAGATTAGTGAGATCCTGAGAGCCAAACCCAAATTATGTATTTATGTCATCTATTTGAGTACATTGCTGTGCCAAATACGCAGAGGCTGCTGAAACCAGCAGCCTTATCCTCATGTTTTACCATCCACCACAAATACAAAAGGACTAGGCATGCTGAAATTATATTCCTTATTTCTGTAGCCAAGGCAGTTGGCAGCAAAGGGAGCAGGGCTGGGGCAAACCTGAGCACAATGATGTCATTTCACCTGTTGTCGGAATCTTCTTTTTTAAACTTTATACTAGCAGAAATTGCTGGGAAGGAGAAAGCAGACTCTGGGTTCTTTATCAGCAGCAATGCAACTTTCACAATGACCAGTTTGGCCCTGAAATCATGTACTGATCTGCCCTTCACATACTGGAATGAACAAAATCTACTTTGAAGTAGAGGATCTCTAGAACTGGATATTCCCAAAGTACTGGAATCTGGATTAAAACGATTGCAGGGAGATGGTGCACAATCTGCTGTGGGAAGAGCACTTCCCATGGCAATTCAGTAACAAGACCGCAAAAACGCTCTGTTGCAAAAGCATCTCCACTTTAATTTCAAGTGCCTGACAAGAGTCATTATGTCTGCTGATTAAGACAGGCAATGGCTAAAACACAGGTTTTATTCTTTTATTACAAAGATTAATTTTTAAACAGTACTTTGAGTGTTTCTGGGATTGTATTTTTTTCTTCTAGGTAAGAAACCTATCAAATCTCTTCTGGACTGTAATTCTGTGGTATTCCCTGCCCCGTCCCATTTTCACATAAATTATCCAAAGAACTGAACTTGTAAGAACAACCCAAGGACAGCCCAAGGAATCAGAGCATGTTCTATCTAGCTCAGCACTCTGCTTCCCACAGTGGTCGACTGGGTGCCTCAGGGAAGCCCACACTATTTCTCACTGCTCTGCCCAAATTCTGTGGTGAAACATTTGCCAATAAAGCTCACAGTAAGTTCAGAGAGTAATTTTTTCTTCACTGCAGGACTGATTTCTCAATCACCTTTGATTTCACACCCACACGGGCTTAGCAAGTCTTTTAAAAAATAAAGAGGTTTTCTGAACTCTTCTTAGACAGTTTTCAATTCGACATCTCTCAAGATGGCTGGTGGGGGCGGAGGCAATCAGAAATACTGTCAACCGCTTTCCATCAAATGCATCTGTGATTCAGTGGAATGGATCCAGGATCTGCTTTCCAGTCTGGAGAGCCCTCTTCACAAAGATGCCTCCCTCCAGTACTTTGGGATCCCTCCACTTCCCCCTACACCACAGTCTATTTCAATATGCAGGGTGCTCCAACCCTCTGTGTAGCATTTTCAGGGGGCTGGAGTGGCTGCTGTGGGCAAGAGGGGGAAGAAGAGTCTACTTCTGTCAGTTGCATGTGCCTAAATCTGGTTCCAATGCAATGACTCCAAACCCAACAGTAAATAATTCTCCCCATCAACTATTATCACCCCGCTAAAGCAGCTCATGTCAGTTTGATACCGTTTGTTTTCAGCTCCTTGCAAGATCAGGGCTTGCTTTTCTTCCTCAAGATCTGGTCTTTCTCTTGCAACAACTATTCCAAGAAGCTGATCTTGCATACCCTCTGGTGTTACCATGAAGTTCAGCAAGGTTACCTGTGAATGTCACAAGAGGTCCAAATTCAACAGAATTAGGTTCAGGTAAGTCGTAAGTCAATAACAAGCTGTGAAATAGAGAATTTTCAAATTTCAATGGACACCGGAACATTTCTGTGCAGTAGTTCCTAGAAAAATGGGAATAACAACTCCCTTCAATATTTTGTTTTTAAATCCTTAAGACATTCCCTGTCTGGTGGCCCATAAATCATGTCACACTCACTATTTGAAAGGAAATGTGTGTGTTTGATTGCTATAGCCCTTGTATGAGACAGCTCATTCGTGTGTGGCTGGTGTGTGAGTGGGTGTGTGCACATGTGTGCCCAAGACAGTGGTGTAACTGAGTGAACAGGGGGCTTTGTTGGGCATGGCTGCAGTCTTGCTGAGGATGCTCATTCATCCAGACAGCATGATTTCAATATGGGGAGGTGAGAGAATCAGAAACAAGACCCCAGACATGTTGGCGGAAACACATTCTGTCTCAAATATGGAGAGAATTCCACAATATGAACAGCAGAGCATATCACTTGTGAAAGCATCAAGGCAAGAATCATGCAAGGCCACCGGAGCACCATGCTTCATACACTAAGCCTGCTCTCTTCAATCTGGTGCCTTGCCAGAGGCTTGGAACACAATTCCCAGCATTCCAATAGCCAAGGCCTGACTGGGGTCAACAGGTTTTGGGACAGCGATGCAGGGAAGCAGTGCAGGCACAAAGTCTAGAAAAACTGTGTCACTCCTTCCCCGCCCCGCAAACCCTATCACAACAACAACAACAGGAGAAGCAGCAGCAAATCTCCTACAACTTAGACAGTCAAGTTTTTATTGTGGGTGCTGCCAGATGCTCAGGAATTGCTGCAGCTCTAAAATATGTGAGAATTCTTATTTCATCAGTTACTGCAAGTTTGGGGACGTAAAAGAGAGTTGCAGAGCTAGCTCAACTTGTGCCTTTCTCAGGGGCAGCAGAAACAGAAGAGTAGCTACATACAAAATCTCAGGCAGAGTTGGGAAAAGCCCTGAAACTTTGGAGAGAACTGCTGCCAGTCGGAGCAGAGAAAATACGAAGCTAGATGTTGACTCAAAAGCCTGACTGGGTAAAAGGCAGGTTATGTTCCTAAAACTCGGCAGAAGGGCTTGAATATCACTGGGATCTATGGCAGGAGTGCTGAACCTCAAGCATGGGAGCCAAGTCCAGGCTGCCTGGGTTCTACTACATCCCTTTGGGGTCCCCCAAATGGTCACATCCTCTTTTGACCCCCCACCCCCATTTCCCCCAGCCATCTACTGGCTGGTGGCTTCCCAGCTTCTGTACAGTCTCTCCCTCATCCTGAAAGGTTTCTTAAGCCTTAGTTACTTGCAGTGAAAGCTTGAAGAAAGACAATGCTGACAGTGTTCATATTATTTGCCCTGCCTCTTTTGGAAGCAAGCTAGATCTTTCAAGTTGAGAATATTTTTTGCTGCAACAACTGAAGTATGGACTGTGTGTGACAACCACTTCTGGTTTTGTCATTATACGTCCTCACTTTTGTTTTGGGCTGCATTGCTTCTCTGCATTGCACTAGTGCCAATGTTAGAATGTGAAATGAATGAGAAAATTTTATAAAATGATAATCAAAACAAACAAAGCACAGCAGTTAGTATGCTAGCACAGGGATCATAGAATTGCAGAATAGTTGAGTTGGAAGGGGCCATGAAGGCTGTTGGGTCCAACCCCCTGCTGTTGCAGGACACCAAGTTACACCATCCCACTCAGATGGCTGTCCGGTTTCATTTTGAATGTCTCCAGTGTGGGAGAGCCCACCGCCTCTCTAGGTAGCTGGTAGGACACTGTCATATTGCTCTGACAGTGAGGAGACTTTTCCTGATATCTAGCCTTGGATCTGCTTTGCTGCAACTTGTGTCCTACGCTTTGGGATGAGCAAGAAGAGATCTTGTCCTTCCTTTTTGTGAAAGACTTTCAGGTACGTGCAGAGTGCTACCATATCCCCTCCTAGTTGTCTCTTCTCAAGGCTGAGCATGCCCATTTCTCCCAGTCTTTCTCATAGGGCTTTATTTTCAAACCCTGGATCATCTTTGCTGCCCTCCTCTGAACCCTGATTTTTCCACATTTTTCTTAAATTTTGGTGCCCAGAACTGGACACATTATTCTAAATGAAGTCTGACTAGTGTAGAGTATGAGGGAACTAGTACTTCTCACAATTTGGAAATGACACTTCTATTAATGTATTCCAAAATTTCCCCTTTTTGCAGCTCCATCACATTGTTGGCTCATATTTAGCTTATTGCACACAATAACTCCAAGGTCTTTCTCTTTTGCAGTACTGTTGAGCCAAGTATTCCCTACCTGGTATCAAAAGCATTTTTCCCCCTAGGCAAAGGACTTGGCATTTGTCTCGATGAATTTCATTCCATTGCTTTCAACCCAGGGTTCAAGCTTAGCTAGATTGTCCCAGATCTTCTGTCTTCCAGGGTGTTAACTATTCCACCCAGAGTTGTGTCATCTGCAAATTTGATTATCTTTCCTTGTACTCTTCATCTAGATCATTAATAAAGATGTTGAGGAGCACTGGGCCCAGAACTGAACTCTGTAGCACCCCACTAGTTACCTCTCTCCAGTTTGAGAAGGTGCCTTTGATGAGCACTCTTTGCATCCAATTTTGTAGCCAATTTTGGATCCACCTAATAGTTGTTCTATCCAGCCCACTTTTTGCTAGTTTATCAGGATGCCATGGGGAGTATGTCAAAATTTTGCTAAAGTCAAGATAGATTATGTCCACAGTCTTTCCGCTGTCCATTTGGATGTTGAATTTTTGTTAGCCCAAGGCGAATTCCATTTCGGAGAAGTTCTCCAAGGCTGTATTCCAGAGTGGCTGTGGTTGAGGGCAACAGGGGTAGGGGCAATACCCAGGTATTTTAGCTCCTTGTTTACTGTCAATAACTAAGCCTTGGAGCAGGCATGTCAACCTTTATGAACAGGAGAAAGTGGCATGAAGCTGGGAAACCAGCAAACAGTTTGGTTGGGGGGAAGTGGAAGGGGGCAGGGGAAGAGGCACAGCCCACTGGGAATCCTGGAGGGTCAAACAGGGACAGATTTCTGCCCCACCCCCACCCTGGTTTTGCAGCCCTGTAGTTAATAACATATATACAACTACGAAGGACAGCACTGCGGAAAAGACTGTGCCGGCAGTATCATTCCTGAGCTTATTAAACCAGAGCAAACAGCATGATGTTCCTGTGCAAACTGCTCACTTTGACAGATGTTTCTGGGAGGTAGTGTGGGTTTCTCAGCTTGGTGGTAATATAAAAGCGAAAGTCAGGAGCATATTCAATGGTAGAATCTCCCAGGCGAATGCAGATGCTACCAGCCTGCTTGAACGTCTGTTTAAGCAGCAGTGGTTCAAGAATAGGGTCCAGTTCTTCACCAACATTTTCCAGGAGCACTTCAATTTAACCAAAAATAAATTTAATTTTGTTAAATCATGAACCATGAACTCACATGAAACAGCAACAAAAAGGCAAGAGGAACCCCACTCCCCCGCCACACACACACACACACACACAATATTTTAGAAATATAAGCAATATATTTTAAGCTCAAGTAGAAAACAGTGCTGGGTACTCAATTGTTTGAAGATTGACAGAAAATAAAATATTTTTACAACAACCCCAGCTGCCAGCATAAATTTGAAAGCATACTACTATAAAAACCAATACCAGTAACATTTAACACCAGAAAGAATAAGGAAGATCTATAATAAAACTAGCAAGTCAAATTGTTGGAAATATAGTGCTGGTAAAGCAGATTTTATATGTTTTTGGTGGAATTGCCCAATGATTAAAGTCTTTGGGAAAGATATAATTAGGCCAGTTGAATGCATAACAGTATGTGTGACCCCATTAACTCTGAAAGTACTATGTGGAAATATTAATGATTTAGTGCACAAATCAAATCAACAATTAAAAGGAAGTATGTCTTTAATATAAAAAAACCAATTTCTCTAATTTCTCTGAATTGGAGAAGATGTCCTTAGTTTCAGAATGATGTTATATGCCTTGTCGTTGAGCTAATTAAATTAAAAACATACACTCATTTTTAATAAATGTAAAACTCCATCAAGAAAAACCAGTTTTAGTTAAAATTACGGTTCTTTCGTAAGATACCAGGTTGGAAGGGAAAACAATGAGCGATATCAAAGGGCCCCTTTTGGGAGAATGGCTTGAGAATAAGTGGTCTGGGATACATAGATGTTACATTCTAATACTCAATGTCACCATTATTTATTATTATAACTATCACTTATTCATTTATTATTCTAAAATTATTATTATTTATTTCTATTTATTTATTTAAAACTTTTCTGTACCATCCCATCACACACATCTCGAGACGGTTTTCAATTATTTAATAATTAATTATGATTAATTATTTTTGAGTTTATACATTATTGTGAACATTAGTTTTCTCCTAACTGAAAACTCTTTAAAATTACTTGTTAAAACTGCAGTGAATAATTCATCACCCTAACTTACCTTATTACAGTTGTTAAGAATGGTCTTAGCTATCCCAAAGCAAGCTATCCTGACCTAGATGCAAACATGATGAATAGACAGAAACATAGACCGACAGACAGACAGACTGACAGACTGACAAGGGTTCAACTGTTGGCAGTTTTGCTACCGAACAAAGTCCAGCTTGTTGTGGGATACTGCACTCAGGTTGCAATCCTACACAATCTTAGCTAGGAGCAAGTAGTGCTTAGGGCTGCACTACAACCAAATCAAAATCAGATGATTCTAAGAATGTACACGGATTCCCAACCTGCCTTTATGATAGATTTGCTCATCATGAGCAACTCGTTTTTTCAACTTTGTCTCTACCTTTTGAAGAAGAAGCAGTCTTGTGAGGGTTCCATGATAAACTTAGATTATATTTGAGCATGTGATCATTCAACACCCCTCCCAACTAAAAAAACTGAGCAACGAGGTTCTGAACCACAATTTGAACTTAAGAGGCTGGAAGCTTCTATAGCCTTTTTATCCACAAATAATTAAGTGAACAGTGGGTGGGGAGGGATCAGTATAGCATCTTACTACTGAAGGACCAGTTTTCAGATAATCCAAGAGCAAGGTATCACAAAAGTGGCAGTAGACATGTCTACTCAGAGGGTTGTAGCCTGGATCTCACTTTTAACTCCTTAAAATGATGTTTCTAGCTGCTTGAAAATAGGGGAAGCTTAGTTAATATCCTGGTTGTGGACAGAACTAGAGTTTGCCCTAGACACAGAGGTGCCACCAAAAATGCCAGCCCCATGTCAAGTTGCCCCCAACTGCTCAAAGTACAGGATCACTGATCCTAAGTCCTGATAAATATCACATCATGCATTCCTCAGTCTTCAGAAGCAGTAGACAAAGATGTAAAGCAGATAAGGAAACGTACAATGAGATAAGCTCTTAAGACAGTGCAGAGTTTGAGTTTTTGCTGGCATCCCAAGATGAGAGTTAACACGTGGTTTTGCCTGCACCTTCTCAATGCTCAGAAGATGAACTAGAGGTCAGGAAAGATGTCATCTCAAGAGCTGTAAATTCCTGTAGGCCAAATTGTCTCTATAGCGTTTTCAATTAAAGGAAAACGATTAGCACTGAAGTGTATTACTTATGATTTCTTCTTTATGTCAGATTCTTCTTCCTTACATTTTTATGGGTGAATTACTATTTATCAGTGTTACAGTGTTCATGGGTTCCTGAAGGCCTAAGATCTAGAAGAAAATGAAGAATGAAAAAGCATGATGGGACTGACCAGACTGAGAAAACGGAGAGGCCGGGAGTGGTTGGAGAAAGGAACATAACAGATCAGATAAGCCCACCCTGTACCATCCAGAGAGAGAATGGAATGTGACGAGAGTGTGTTCAGATAAGGACCAGCACGTCAGCTCTGCTCAGAGGAAGAGTTCACTATCAGTTGGACTAAGCTGACAGAGTCAACTCTAAGGTTTAAAATGCCTGGGCTTTCCAGCTCCCATGTGTGCCAGAACAGTGCTAAACTGGTCACCCACAGTCCCGATGGATCACCGAGAGGGTCTATTGGCTGTGAGCATGAGTGCTGCATGAATGCGAGTGTGAATGAGGCCTCTTGATATTGTTGCTGATGACTGCTGAACTTGTATTCTTATACTTCTGTATTCTTTATATCATAGAATAAATGTTACATGCACAGTGTTTAAAACCAGATCTGGCGTTCAGTCTCTCTTTGAAAGGAGCTTTCCTTGGAAAACTGATAGTCTCCTCGTTACTGAGTCAAGGACTGCTTCAGCACAGTCACATCAGCACTGTCATTGTATGACATATGAATCATCTGAAAGCACTAGGTAAGGCTTGACAACTTTTGCCCCTCCAGATGATTTGGCCGACAATTTCTATTCATTCTAGTCAGCACAATCAATGGTGAAGGATGCTGAGGGTTGAAGGGCTACAACTTGTCCACCCCTGCACAAGAAAGACTAGGTGACAAGCCTGATGTTTTAAAGTTATCCAGGGAAGCAGCTGGCAATGCAATCAGTCACCTGAATCTGATTGCATAGATACTTCTTTTTTTTTTTGGAGGAATCAGTTCAAGAGAACTCAAGAGAAAAATAA
>NW_025335627.1:6914626-7023486 GCF_004798865.1 Varanus komodoensis | reverse complement strand
CCAAAAAAAAAATTAAGAGGATCATAAATTAACCATTTGTTTAACTGTTTGATGGTTTTTCAGCTATTACAACTAGCACGTAATGAACAGTAAAAATGACTCTGACTGTATAATTTGTCCTATGCTTTCTAGATCTGTCAGATATCTACCTATTTAGGGCTTGGTTGCTTACCAGGTGTGCCAAACTGAACACAGTTTTCTAATGTCCGCACAAATTCAGAGTCACTGAGCTTGATGACGTGCAAGCTGTTTGCTTTCTCCATATTCTTTACCCACTTGTTCGCTTGACCCTGAGGATCTATCATGAGTGGCCACCTTCTTGCATTCCTGGAGAGAGAGAAATGGGGACACAGGCAACAACTTTGCAGATGAGTTTGGCCTGTTGTGCAGGACAATCCTATGCATTTTCATTTGGGAGAAAGTGAAAGACAAAGGTACCCTGAGTGAAGCAGCTTCTCCCCACTCCAAATCAGTTATCCTACATACTCAGGCAATGACAGATTCTCTCCCTGCTCCACTCTCTCAAACTATGCCACTTTCCACTGTGTGTGTATGTGAACAGCTGAAGTCTGTTTGCCCCACGAAAAGGCAAGAAATAGTATGGCAGCCAGGTAAGGCCTCTCCTTCTTCAAAAATGACTTGGGAAATGTTTTCACAGCCCTGAAGGATGCTAACATCATTCTCCCAAGTTATTCTCCAATGCCCTCCATGAATTCAAATTCTTCAGATAAAGAATATGCCCTACAGGAAGATGAAATCTGGCCTCAGGAAATAGAACTAAGAAGGAAAGTCAGTACTTTGGTTCATCTGAACTAGTATGATCTACTCCAACTGGCACTTCTCGATGGCTTCCATCTAGGCTTTTCCCCTCCCTGCTGCCTGAGGTCCTGGAGCCTTCTGCATGCCAAGCTTGCCCTCCACTACTGAATTACTGGCCTTTTCCATGCTTTTTAACTGCATCAAGAATGAAAGGAAAACATCAGCTTACTGCATCCTTCAATTAGTGGATAGCACAAAAGAGGAGTGAAGAACAAATTTGGGAATGGAGGCCAGATTCTGTTGGATTTGGCTATACTTATCAAGGCGATCCATTCCCAAAGTGGGAATGTCATTTTGTGGTGAACTAACTGGGGAAAGCTTGTGCAGGTCTGGATCTGAAGCTCCCTAGCTACTGGATCACCCAGGAATACTTCATCCCATGCTATGAAAGAATCCAAGGAGGCTCCATGGCCCAGAAGGGGAAACTCTACAACCCAGGTTACGCCCAGACCATGGAGGTTCCTCATCCCTGGCACAAAACATTAAGTTTAAGAAACTCTTGAAATAAGTTGTATTTCTCTCAAGCCTCTACTACTTACGAGATAATGATACCATTGTCGATAGAAAAGGAGTCAGAAGGCAACCCGGCAATGTTCCAGGCCCTGATTTTCACTGGTTCTCCTAAAGTGGCTGTTAGGGAAAAATCATCAGAGCAGGGGATATCTCTGGCTTTGCAAGTCAATATCCAGTCATGTGCTTGATTCTGAAATGTTAGAATGCCACATGTTAACCAACATTACCCGTGGCTGCTGCAAGCTCGCTATAACGATGCCACCAAGGCACTGAGGCTCTCTATCCATGCCTTCTTACCCCTGGGGTCTGCTGGGCAAGTCTTCACCCCTACCTCTAACTAGTAATCACATGCCTTCCCAAGAGTGGCCAAGAGTTATTTTGGCAGTAAGCTGGAACCCCAATAATTAGCTCAAACTTGGACTTTTGCCTGATTAAAGAAAACTTAGTCAATGAATCATATGGGTGCTAGTTATAACAGAACTGCTAGGATTGCTCTGGGGAATCACCATGGGTACAGCATTAATGTCTTCCCTGCATGGCTTGTCACCTTTGGTTTATAGCAATCTTCCCCAAAGAACTGCCCTCTGGATGTGTCAGACCCCATCAACATCAGGCTGGCTATTCTGGTGGAGAGTGATGGGAGTTATAGTCCAACACATCCAGAGTACACCATCTTGGGTATGTCTTGTTTAGAGACTTTCAGATTTGCATTTCAGAAATTACAGTGGGAAACAGCAAAGCCAGCATTTCTTTGTATACAGATGACACTATGATCCCTGACATTTTCCTCCAAGAAAAATATTAGATTCTTAAGTCAATCCATCAGAGTGGTTATTTCAATTGGAGAGATTTATACCAGTTCCCTACAGTAATGTGTCATGGAATTGAATTTATTATCTTTCTATACCCACTCAATAGCTGAAGCTGCTAGATGCACAGGTTGAAGTGCTGGATTTGGGAACTAATAAAGATACCAAACAATACATATGCAAAATTCTTTAACATTCCCTGGAAAATAACTCCAACTGAATATTTGTAGATTTATCTCCCTCAAAACAAAGGATAGTTGTCACTTCTTAATAAAACCAAATTTGATAAGGATGATTAGTATACATTAAAGCTATTTTGATTTTCCATAACATCAACAATAAAGAATGAGGGTTTTTTTCCCTGCCGGAATTACTATTTTACAGTTACCTTCTACAGATCCCAAATCACTTGCTATGAAAGTGACAGAGATAACAATGTTTCTTGCAGGTGGAGGAAAAGGAAAAAAAAATACTAAACACCTCAACACAAAACAGAATGTAAGCCTGCCCATGCCAAGACTTAAATGCAGCGTTACATGAACAGACATGTGCTTCTGGGATCCAACTTCCACACCAGCTCCCCCTCCTTGCCATTCCTTGTGCACCCCCAGTACGTTTTGCAAGATCCCCAAAGAGAAGAAGGAAAATCCTTCTGCTGACAATTTCAATTCTGCTGATAGAGGACCGTTGTTGGATACAAGCCCAAATACTATTACTTCATTATCATCCCAGTACATGTGGAACAAATGTCTCAGCTGAACTACACCAGCTTGGCAGAAGTTACTGTTTTGGCTTGATTAAATATAATATGATTGTATAGCAGTGACTTGAAACTTGCGAGTACCATTCTATTAACCTTGTTGCATTCCCAATGGGCCTGAGTTTTTAGACATTTCAAACACGATCTAACTAAAACTCATTTCCATGCAAACCTGTAAACGAAGTTAAGAATCCTACTGCTTCCAATATGGCAGCTGTAGATACTTGGAAAAGGTTTAACACATCAAGTAGCAATGCAGTAAGCTTTTTTAGAAATATGAGCCATCAAAATTCCATCTAAAGGCAATGGGAAATCCCTTGAAAATTCAGGAGCAATGGAACATTTCAGGCTAGCTCAGACATTCAAAAGGCTTTCTACATGATGAACTAAACCAGGCTCTAAGAACAAATTTCCATGGAGAACATATGTGATTAATTCATCCATGGATATCCCCTCAGAAGCAATTCCTCCAATCAACTGAAAAATAGGCTGAGAAATTACAGGTTTGGTTGGTTATTTATTTATGATAACTGTTGTGCCAATTTTTCATTTCAAAAAAGTCTCAGAGAGGTTGGCGTGCAACCCATGGAGAAATCTTGAGTGTCCGATCAGTTCTTCCTCCCCACTGCAAATATGTAGCCACATCCCATTCCTTTCACTGTTTCACACACTTTGCAAAATACATGATCTGGTATCCTATAAATGTATTATCCTTAAGGGAGAATGCTGCACTTCATAGGAATCTACCTTATACTGCATCAGATGACTGATTCATCTTACTCAGGGCTATCCTCAAGGGAGATTTTACAAGGCCTGGTGGCAGCTCTCCAGTGTTTCAGAAAGGGGCCCTTCCTGGGGATGCCACTGATTGAAACTGGGACTCCCTACAGGCAAAACACATGTCCTGTCCATGAACCACAATCCCTCCACAAGCGTAGGGTTAGAGCAATCTTCATGTGGGGTTCTCCAGTTCAATATTTGGCACCTCCAATTATCTTCCAGCCTTTCCCAACCTTGAGTCCCCAGATGTCACCAGATTACAGCTCCCATTAGCTCCTCCCAGCATGGCCAACAGTACCTTTGCACCCAAGTCAAAAGTGTGGGGAAAGGGATCTGTGTTTACGACTTTGGGAAGCTGCTGGCAGGCAGAACAGGCCAGATCAGGCTATGTAATCTCAAGCACACTTGAAGTGCAGATCTTTGGGAAAATGAGTGCTTCTTTGCTACAGAATATTCCAAAATGCCACTCCTTCCTTCCTTACCTGCCGGTAGCTGGATGTGAAAGCGCCCAAGTAAGCTACAATGCCTGATGAGATGAGGATATCACCTGTCAAATTGATATACTGCTTTCCCAGCTCCAAAGCTGTCTGGCTCCAGCGGGTTTTCTCACCTCCAAGGCCGCCAAGTAATTTTTCTGCTCGGTCCAGCTTTTTGCTGCACAAGTCAACCTTAAAATCAAAATAAAAACTTTAGGCAAAGCCATCACAGCTCTACTGCAAATGGTCACACACTTGTTTTTTTAATGCATTTGAGAATGACCACAGATGCATCAATTTTGCCGGATGTTGATGCTGGATGTTATTATTTTTCAATCCAATAAATGGCCTTTAGATCTAAAGTTGCAAAACTCTAAAGTAGGGGACAGGGCGGGGGGAGAGGGAGGAAATGCATGTGACAGATTGTCATAGCTGAATACAGAAAGGTCCATGGCATTTCCATTCTTCTTTTCCGCAAATGAATTATTACCTTCAGTCTAAAATGTGAAATTGATCATGGATTTATATGCAATACGGAAAACAGTAGCATCTGAATAAGCAATACATATCTCATAAGAACATGATGCTGACTTATGAAGGTCACTTTCATATGGATATGGACAATGAGTTGAATGCATACCAAGTTTTTAAAAAGATGTCTACTAATATTAGAGACAGCAGAAATTTTGCAAAGGCTTGCAGGATGCAGAGGAAACAAGAAGTTAGCTTGCTCTGAACCCATTCCAAAAACCCTTTTTACCTACCACAGCAGGGCAAAAGAAAAGCAATCCAGCGGCCTGTGCAGATTTTCAAATGACTCCCCTCCCCGTGTTCTTTCTTTAGTTCTTCCAGATTCAGAAAGAATACTTCAGGAATAGAGTTGGAAGCTGAGCCCCTCGTTTCCTTTGAATCAGGATGAAGCCGTACCAGCAGCAGTGGTTAGGGTGTTAAATTTTGAAGTGCAGGCACTCATTCTGACACCCCACCCCTCACAAAGCCACACCAACCAGTGGCTCCAGTTGATCCATCTCTCTGTGTGCATGTGTTCTGCAGGTCTTTCACCACAGTTACTGTGAGGATTGTGGTTAAGCCCAGAGGGAATAGGGAAGCCCAAGAGGTGGGGCAGTAGCCGATGATGTCACAGTCCCTGCTAATCAAAAGATCTCGCGTGCTTCCAGCCCAAAAGCTTTGGCTCCGCAACTCCACCCCAGAATGCATGGCAGCACTAAGAGAGGCAGCAGAGCAAGTGGCTCTCCCTCGGGCTGCACTCTCAAGTCGCATACCTGATTCTCCAGGTCTGCTTTCTCCTGCTTCTTTTGTTCCAGTGTCTTTTGTAATCTAGCCAACTTGTCCTGAACTTCCTTTAGGGCTGCTTGCTTCTTTCTCAAACCATCCATCGCAACTTTCAGTTCCCCTTCAGCTGCATTGAGCTTTATCTTCTTAGGGGCAACAACTTTTGCCACTCTATGGAAAAGATAAAAGTGCAAATAAGCTAACCTTACACATCCACGTGCAGATAGGGCAGTAAGTCAATTAACACTGGAAATGTAACAAGCAGCATCTCTCCAGGGTTTCAGGCATGATACTTCCCTAGCCCTACCTGGAGATACCAAGGCGGGAGAACACCAACCTGTAATGGCTATACATATTGTCTGGTGATCCAGCCCTGGTCTATGAGCCACTGATTGGCTTTCCTCCTTTTGGAATGTTGGGTTCCTGGACCAATGCTTGAACTGACATTCTAATTCTTAGATATTGAGTTATGATGCTTCCCTTCCTCTTATCAAAATCAAATGTATTAAGCCTGATCCTGCATTAGCTGTATTACTCAATAACACCAAAATATATTGCTGAATGTTAGCTTTTTGATTGCATAAAATGATAACCCCACAGGCTTTTGTGTGGACAAAGTGTTTGTTTAATGAATGGTGATGGCTAGCTGATATTCCTAAGTCGCACATACTAGCCACAGGAGGGTGGGTTCTCAGACCCAAGTTCTGCCTGGATGTGGTGAGAAAAGAGGCAGTTCTTTGTGCACCAGGAAAAAAAAACAGACTCTGTGTATCTGGCCTAGAAAGTGCTGGCATAAAGATAGACGTTGTTTGCCTGGATGCCTGTCTGCTCACTATACCATGGGCTGTAACTAGTGCTGCCATTCTACTAGTGCAAAGCTTTTACCACTTTTATCTGAATGGCTTAGGACCAGGATACCTGAAGAAATGCCTCTTCCCTTATATGCCCTCATGCCCCTTAAGATCTGCGGGAGAGGCTCTGCTCCGGGAACCCTCCCTGAAGGAGGTAAAAAGAACATCTTCCCAGAGCAGGGCCTTCTCTGTGGTGGCACCCAGATTGAGGAAAGTGCTCCCCAGAGAGGTGTGCCTGGCACCGAGTTTATATTCTTTTTGGCACCAGGTCAAAACATTTTATTTATTCACTATTTTAAAAATTAGTATTTTAATCGTTTTGAACAGTCATTTCGATTCTGTCTTTTATGTAAATTTTTATTGAATGATGTTATTTATATACGTGATTTTATTGTATCTTAATTTTATGGATTGTGAGCCGTCCTGAGATGCCAAGGCACAAGGAACGGCATACAAAAGTTTAAAAAAAATGAATACCACTTGCAGAAATTCGCATTTTCATCCTTGAACAAGTGTCATATGCAATACTCTCTTTCTGCTTGCAGAAGCTTTTTCACAAGCCATTGCACATGGTTTTGCAGAGCTGTCCTGTAAGTCATTTCTATATCACCCAATAGCCCAAGCTTCCTGCTCCTAGAATTTTAACCCAGTTCCTAGAACTTTCTACTGTCTGCAGACGTAGGAACAAGAAAATGTATCTCACAAGTCCAGCATTCTTCATATCCTGCTTTCAAATAAGCACTTACTTATCATAGGAATCCATTGCTATGACCCATTTGCACAGCCCTTCCGCAGCAGTTGAAGCATTTCGAACCTTCTCAGGAACAAACTCAGGGTTGGTGATATATTGTTTTCTAATGACACTCATATAAGCTGCAGGGATGTTGTCTTTGTCATATTCATGAAGTGACTGCAGAAATCTCATGTCCCCCAGGAGTTTCTTAGCTGGACCCCAGAAATCTTCTATCTTTTTCCCTGTGCCTGTTGGATCTGGAATTTTATCTGCCTTGATGCCTTTCAAGATACAAATGGCTTCCATAACAAGCTTCACACCAGCAGGAGGACTTTTCATAGACTTCACAACAGTAATGTCCTGAAGGAAATAGTTATGCAAAAAAGGAGATTGAGGTTTTCTGTCTCCATCATTCAGGAATTAAGCCATATTTCAATATATCCATAAAAAATGTTGAACTCATTTAAGTTCATTTCTCATGCTTTCTCTCAGTTTTTATGTCAGTTCCTCACTTATCTGATCAATATCTACATTTTCCACAAATATTAAGTAATCGAAAACACTTTTTATAAGATACATGGAAATCAACATTGTTTTCTTCTGCTGGGAGCATTTTGTGTCTGTCATTTCTGTCTAAGATAAAGTGAGTTTCAAAAATCTGTTCCAACATAACTATTCCACAAATGATTTATACACACACACACACACACGTGTGTGTGTGTATGAGATATATACCCTAGCTTTTTCCTTAACTAGCAATTTCAATCAATTTTCAAAAATGTGCAACTCGCACAGACTGACAAGTCTGTAATTTCCATATCCATCCTTTAAACCTCTTTCTGAAAGCTGGTATCTTATCATTTTGAAATCACATGGTAATTCTACTGCATTCAAGTGCATTCTAGAACTCCTCACTCTGAATCTGAAATACCATTCTACTGTCAAGCTCCCTCCGACTCAAGCCGCTCCGTTCTTTATAGCCCATGGGGGAGGGGAGCGGAGCTTCTCGCCAAAAACCGTTAGCTTTCGATCTTCCGGCCAAAGGCACTGCGCAGGCGTAGTACCCATATGTGTGATGCACAGAGGCCACGACGAAGAACCCAAAGAATCCCTTCACCTTAATGCTGTATCCTGGGGCTATTCCTGACACCCTTCTCTTGTCCCATGGCTCTGTGGAACACCTATGGCAGAAGTCCAGGCAGAGTGCAGAGAGCCACAAGTGATGCTCCTGGAAGACCCTTTTTTGGAATGAGAAGGGCAGTTGCTCTTGGTGCACATTCTCAGAGCATGCAGATTGGGATTTGGAGCAAGAGGACCAGGAGCAGGATGGTCTTGGAATGCGGGCCAATTCCAGACATTGAGATGAGGGGAAAAGAGGCACTTTTCTCGAGGCCTTATCTCAAGGTGTTTTGGCACCCTCTGAGAATAACCAATTTGTACAGCTTTGGGGAGAGGGCTTTGGACAGGGGGGTTTCTCAGTGACAGATGGGGTAGGCATGGCTTGTGACTCCATGCTGTGTTGTCAGCAGAGGAGAGTGGCCCAGTCAGAGGATCGGCGTGCAGAGAAGGCATGCTTATTTCCAAAAGGCAACTCCCAAAAGGATGGGGCTCAAACATACTATTAAGAGAGTTCCTTTTAGTAAACATTAAATTAGGTTCTGCAAACCACCCTGTGCATGCTCAGAGATTCTTTCTGGATGACTGTGCTTCTGGAAAATACTTCGGTCAATAAAGAACTTTTCGGAAGAAAGGTCTGTGGCTTTTATGTGTGAAGGGGAAAACTTGGTTCATGGCACCCTTTTGTCCAGTCCTTAGTTAAGAGAAAAAGCCTGTTTCTGAGGAATAAGGCCTAGCTGCAGCCAATGCAGAAGCAGACCCAGCTGCAGTGGGTAAATCAGGAACTGTCTATAAGCCCCCAGTCTTCTCTCAGAATTTTGCTAGGTTTACTACATTCAGGATGTATGTATAGCAAATGAACAGCTTTCTCTTACTTTCTCAATTGAAACTAATTTAATGATAGTTGTTAATGATACATCAACATCCTGAGATTCTTAAAATCCTTACAGTAAATGTCTCAGACTCAGTTAATGCTGACATTTACTGTTAATTCTAGTTTGTGAATGAGTGGTGACTGTCAGATTTCTATCATGATGTTGTTGTTATGTGCTATCAAATCATCTCTGACTTATGATGACCCTATGAGTGAATGCTCTCACAGATGTCCTGTGCTTGACAACCCTGCTCGGTTCTTGCAAACTCAAGACTGTGGCTTCCTTTATAGTGTCAAGCCATCTCATACTGAGTCTTCCCTTCCTTCCTTTGACCTTTCCTTAGCATGACCGTCTCCTCCAGTGATTCCATCATGTACTGTTAACAAATGGCAATTAAAATGGACCAAACCTTTTGACTCACTCATTTTTTTCTTTTGCTGATCCACATCAAGAACTATCAAGTGCCCTCAATACTTTGCCATAATATACAACTACCTAATTATCACTGCATTTTTTCTTTCAAATAAATAAGGTAAGAAAATCTAGAGATCTCTGAATAGTCAAGAACCAGTAACTCTGTGTTTGAATTCATCTTTATGGTTTATCCCAGCCCTTCAATGTTTAAGAAAAGATACATTAGGCTTGGTAGTGTCTCAGTATTCAAAGGTGAGGGCCAGCTTTGTAACAGTGCCTCAGAGTAACATCAAGTGCAACACCAGAGCGCTGGTGATCTACAAATACAACTTGACATAACTATTCACACTGGGGCAGCAGCTGTTTCCAGGCCAGCCCTCTCCTGTCTTCCAAGCAGTGTGCTTGAGCGAGAAACAAAACAGATATCCTACTAGCCATACCTGTGCGGTCAAAGTGTCAAGAGCAGCCAGGGCGCTCTCCAGAATGGGCAAAGCCTCTGCCAGATCAGCATCGCATTCATCTTTGATCGCTTTGGCAGCCATCGCCTGTTCGTTGGCCACAGCCTCATCTGCTTTAACTACTTTTTCTGTCTTTGCAACTTCTAAGGACTCCTTCTCAATAACAACCATCATCTCATCAACCTGCTTGCTAGCGACCCGGAGCTGGGGCTGCAGGGCTTCCAGTTCTACTTGCATCGTGGCCACCTGGGCTGCCGCGGAATCCAGCTTCTGCAAACCAACTTCATATCTTTTTTTCATTCTCATCACCTGACTGGAGGCAATTTGAAAGTCTTTCCCATCCAGCACATGCATGCAACAGCCATCAAATTAATCTAAAGGTGCACTCACCTACAGACAGGTATCACTTACATTTTCTGAACACACTCCTCCTTCCATCCCCCCTTCCAGATCAGTCATCCAATAACAATATTCTTGAGATTGACTAAATTTCGCAATCCTACACATACCTACCTGGAAGATCCGCTAACTACAATTTTATATTACATCCCATGCTCCCTTACAAACTTAGAACACAGCTGTTTTACTTGAATATAAATACCTCATTTGGGGGGCTACAAAGCATGGACATATTCACCTGGTGAATGGCATAATACTTCTGGGACCAATTTGAGGTGCTGGTGCTTATACTTCAAGTCCTTCACAGAACGGGACCAACAGATCTGTACACCACCACTTTAGTTGATAGAAGCCAGGCCTTCTGCTTCAAGGCAATGGGATGACAATCTACTGATGTCAGGGGATGTTCCCTACCCCTGCCATTTCTTTCACCAAGGTTACAACACACATCTATTTCTTCTGCTGTTTGCCTATTAATATTGACAGGTTGTCTAGATTTCTCTTTCTTCTTCAGTCACAGTCATTGCAAATTCTTTAGAGCAGGGGACACAAGGTTTTTGACCTCATGGGCTGCATCATGTATCTGGTGGCAGGCAGAGGCTACACACGCACACACTCTCAAATATTCTGAAGCTACTTGCACACTACACACACACAAACACACACCCCAGTATCAACAGATCCTGGTCTTACAGCAACAATGTCGAGGTGCTAAAGCCCATACCTGGCCCAATGGCCAAGAAAGAGGAGAAAATACCTTTGTAAAATGTTCCTAGGAAACTGACAGCACCCTGCCAAACTACAGCCTAATGCCATCAGAGTCACTCTAGGAATGAGCCTTTTTGGAAAGGATCCATAGAGTTTCTCTCTCCCCCCCCCCCCCCCTTTACTGCAGCAGATGCATTTGCACTCTGATTTAGTTTTAGATTGCTATGTGTTATTTTTATTCTGCTTTCTAAACTGATCTGGGCATTGGAAAAACAATATTAAAAGGTGTGATAAATACAGGCATCTTACAACCAAACTCAAAATATAATACTCAGTAAAGTTCAACCTTAAAATAGTAACATCCAAAATAAAAATGCAAAAATGTTCTGATTAAAAAAGAAAAAGATGACACTGGAGGAAGTGCCTGAAATAGTTTTGCAAGGAAGCAGAAGTTAGCAATCCACAAGATTCTTACTAATTTGCTTTCCATCAGTAGTCATTGGTGTCACATCATTTCTGAGCAATTGAGAGACAGCCAGGGACAAAAGGAAGGAACATACACATAATAATTTTTACAAGTTTCTTTGGCAGATTGCCTGGAGGAAATCCTTACACATTGCCATCATAGGTGACCAAGCAACAAACTATTTGCATTCCGGGTCTAAAGCAATTTTAACAACATCCAATGTTTTATTATATGAGTATCCCCAAGATCTATGCACTGTAACATACTTCTGTTTGCATTCACAAGCACACACATACATGCATACACGTATCCATATGTAAAGAGAGAGAGAGGTTATAGGGGCAGGGGAAAACACTATCAAATATCTATATTAAATCTATGCTATCAAATGCTATATTAAAAATACTTACGCTCTGTTCTTTTCTAGTAGGTTTTTGAATGTGGAAATCAACTCCAAGTATGAAGTAGGTGTTACGTAATTATGTCTCTGGAGTTCAGCAAAGAATGATTCAGACAAATTAATGGTAGTGGTATGAAATTTTTTACACATATCAATGCAGCCATTACGGGTTTCATCTGACATTTCAATATCTTCCAGGGAGCGAGTGGCAACAGCCTGCAATGCATCAGTAGGCCAGGACTAAATTTAAAGAAGCAAAACAAAATATTTTAGTAGTATCATGATAAGCAGGCATCACCTAAAAGTATTTACTGTTTATAGACGTTAAAAAATCCATAGCCGTGGCAGAGTAAAATCTCATGAAAGCTTTATTTCTTCAGGGAGCCTTGGCTGAGTGAGCCACTGGAGGGATTCTGTGAAATATACAAGAGTCACAATCTGATGCAGAGTCCAAGCACTGGTGAGCAATCGTATGCTCTGCAGACAACAGCTGGAGCCATCAGATACATCTGATTCCCAGGCCCAAGGTCAGAAACAATTCTGTGATCCATCTCCCTCCCTGTCACAACCAAGTGCTGATGGAACCATGCGAGCTCCTGCTCTGAGGTTCAGAGCATGAGAGGGGGGAAGAAGGGGGCATTTCAGTGGGAGGAGAGAGGAGAAGACTTGAGAGGCCAGGATGTGAGCTGTGTTGGGGCTGCTTCAATCTCCTCTCCCTCTCCACAAGGGAGGCAAAAGGACAATTTGGGTAACTGCTGGATGTGAGGATGAGGAGGCCAAGATTGCCTCTGCTACTCCTCCTGCACTGCCTGGGATGAGAATAAGCCCCTATCAGGAGCTTACAACCATCATAACAGGGCAATGCCTTTAGGCCTATAGAAATCAGGATATGTGAAACTCAAATTAATCATGATGTAGGTGCTCCAGGTCTGGAGCTGCCAGCATCTCCTTGCTCAAAAGCAGCTAGGGAGAGATCTAATTCAGACAAAGGTTGTGGTGCTGAGGGGAGGGAGGGATTCCTAGACATTTGCCTCAGTGCTGGAAATTCAAACGTACCAGTTCCAAAGCCTCAGAGAGAGGCTTAAGGAGTTAAACTGGTAACTCAGAACTAATCTATACAGAACAATCACACAGTAGAGTTCTCCTAGGAGTATACCATTTTAAAACACGGACTGGGGAATACATGTTTGCGTACTCTTCCATTTAAAACTCCACTGCACATACGAAACAAAAGCAACAAGCAGAACACTAAGCTGAAACATTTACTTCCTAGAATCATGTATTAAAGAAACCATGTTTCTCATTGGTCACATTTGCACGATCAAAACCCAGCTTAATAAAACAAGACATGAATGAGCATCTTCTAACCACATCTGGCCACTCACCCCTCTCTTTGCATGAATGGCAAATCAAAACAGACGCTATATTTAACCACAGCTTTCTGTTACATCCAAATCAGGAAACTATGGTTAATGGCCTTAAAACAAGCCACAATACAGAAGCTACCTTGAAGCCATAGTTTACCCTTCTGGAAGTTACAAAGCATAGCTTCCCAGGTCAGAGGTAATTCTAGTTAACAGAAATGTCCTTGGTTACTTCCCTGTTTATATAAAAGAAAGAGAAAAACAACTGCATGCAGGTTGAAGAAGCTCATTCATCTTTTGACTTCTTAAGGGAATATTTTGATACATATACATAGAGATTGCATTCTACACAGAGCTTTACCTGAAACCAATCAATGGTGCAGCAATTAACAAGAGCTGGAAACTTTCGAAGACGATTACGGAATGCATCTCCAATGGGACTCATGGCCAATACAACATGCAACTGGTCTCGGCAGCGGTCAATGAACATGTTGAAAAGAGCAATGGGGCTACCGTCTGTCTGTTTGGTTCTATCTCTCTGACGGTCTATTTGGCGCATCTTTTCACAAATCTCTTGTTTCTCATCTACTGCAAAGAGGTTTGGTACTTCTCCAGCGTTTAACAAGTTATTGATGTCTTCTAAAAATGACTCCCTTTTTATCTGGGTATCAGTGAATAAGAAAACTCCTTGCATCTCACCTTCAGTAGATCGCCTCAGGATGGCTTTCAGGTCTTCATGCCATTCATTGGTGCCATAACTCTTGGATATTTCAACCTGAAAAGGTGTATAATCTGACATATATGCAGCTAAACGAGTTAGGGACTGCCGACCACTTCCTCCAACACCAACCAGAAGGGCATGGCTACGAGGTTGCTTCAAAATACGTGAAATTCTACAAACGTGTTCTATGGCAAATCGGAATAAGACCAACTGCATGGGTTTTTTGCTCATGGTATTGTATTCTTCCAGATGACTCTCTACAACAACTCTCAAATGATCCATATCCAAGACCTCTCTGTAGTTGGTATCTTCCCTCTTAGGATCATGGAAATCACAGAACATCAGACTTCGCAGATCATCCTCTTCCACTCTACCATCATAGTTGAAATCCAGTCTCTGGAAAAGTTCATCAAACTCTTCTTCAAAGTGGGTTTTTACCACTTCCTGGATGCATCCAACAAGCCAGGACCTATCTGCTTTATCAACTAAGCGATCATAATACACTCTAAGGACCTGTATGATAAATGACATATGATTGTAAGAGTCCTAATAATGACATTCTAGACATGAAAAAGGAACATAACTTTCCTCAGATGAAATTAAGCTTACACATCAGAAGAAATAGAGATTAACACTAATCTAAATGAAGGCTAAGTTTCATACAGAAAAAAGCACCATTTTCTTCAATGATACATTTACTGATTAGCATAAATAAGGTATAGTCTTACACACAACTATTCAGATCTCTGAATCAGAGTGTTGGTAGTGTCTTGCATTGTTCCATGAGGGAACTGCAAATTCAAGAATGGCAGAGTCAGTAAATACTGTGTTTTCACAGTACTGAAACAAGAGAACACAAGATTTTGAGTTATACAGAGCTCTGTATCAAATACAAAATAAAGGCTTCGTTATTCAGATTTATAATCAACTTTGCCCTACAGGTTTCCAGTGGGTAACTGTTCAAAACAATTTTGACATTATAAAATTTACTTTGATATTCCAGACTCTCTGTTGACCTGAAAGCTATTTAAAACAGACAAGTCTTATGGTGCTTCTAGAAGTTGTTTAGGTTAGTTAGCACCAGGGATTTCCACAGCTGGGGAAGAGGGGGAGCCCCTGTATGTCCTTTCCATTATGGCACCCCAGTTCTGGAATGACCTTCCCAGAGAGGCACACTTGGTATCCACATTGTGCTCTTTTTTGGAACCAGGTGAAAACCTTCTTCTTTTCTACGTATTTCCATTAGACTTTCCATTTGCAATGCTTTAAATCTACTGCTGTATCTTAAATCTTTACAGAGCTGCTGATTTGGATGGGCATATTCTAAACCAAATAGCTTTAGATTGGAGGTACTTCTGATTCCTCTTAAGGATGCACTGCCTTCACAATTGGAAATATCTACCTTGCTAACACAAAGCAAAAAATGACAGCATTTTCAAAGAAAAATACAGCTTCCCAAGATTTTGTAATAATTACAGCTATGAAGATTTCTATGCAATCTGACTATCCACATGTATTAGACAAAATGAAGTTACACAGCTATTACTTAAAGGTTCCTTTATTGAAGCCATTAAGCTCACAATGGTTTATGAAACTCTTTCAAGTAAAGGCTTTCTTTTTATCAAACGAAGACAGAGTTATCACTTATTTGCTCACATGATATTTACCTCATGGACCCAAAGGCGTTTTATTGTTCCTGTAGATTCTGTTGTTTCAGGTCTTGAGAGACAAACACCTTGGATAACCCGAGAGAAATCACGCAGATTGAACAGATAGTGTGACTTTGTTGGAGTAGGAAGCAGATTGACCATAGCCTCTTTATATACAGTCATGGTGCAGTTTATAATTTGTGAAGTCAGTTGAACACAATTCGGGGGGAAGCTGTAACTGTTAATTTAAAATGCAAGAAATAGGATAATTTGTACAATGCTACATATAACTCCGAATGTTTTGTTGTACCTGCTGAACAACTCAAGTTTCTAGTCAAAGTTGGCTGTCAAGCACAATTAATGAATATAAAATACACAGAGATTTCCAAAGATATAAGCCAAGGACAGGGAAGCTTTCCCAGCTTGAGAACTGAACAGAATAACAGGGGCTGCATGCCAGCAATGGATGGACCACTACTCAGAGCAGGTGGAGCCATTGCTGACGTGCTCTCCATACACCCTCACACATGCCTTCATCCCATACATACATGGACATACTCACACCATCCCAATTTGCACCATTTATACCATTCACACTTACATGCACACATCATTGACCTCAACAGACTATCCACATTTATGTCCAGTGGTCACACACAGACTTCACAACCCCCTCCTCAGATGATCCATGCAAATCAAACTTGTCAACACTGCTCAGGGAAAAAAATACCCTGGAGTGCCTTATCCCTTACCACCCTGTCTATGGAATCAGCTCCGCAAGGAGATACGCCTGGCACCAACTTTATATGTGTTTTGGTGCCAGGTTAAAGCTTTCCTATTTTCTCACCATTTTAACTGTAGATTATATTATTTGGTTTTATAATAGCTTTTAAACTGTTTTGGTACACGTGGAATAGTTATTATGCATTGCTTTGTTGTTGTTTGGCCGTACATGCCTGTTGATTTTTATTGTTATATAGATTTTCTATGACAGGTGTGCCTGTTTTAAATTTGTTCTTAAATTAAGTGTGACATGGTATATTTTAAAAATTGCATTCTGTACACTGTTGTGAGGGCATTGTGCTAATTGAATGGTACAGAAATGCTTTAAATGAATTAAATAAATGGGATGGAAGATTCCTATCCTTGCCAGGATGATGGTGGAGGCATGGACTCACAAGTCAGCAATGTGGTAAGTGCATGGCAGCTGACGACTGGCAGCCCCTGAGGCGGACTGCTTTTGCTTAGCAGGCCCAGCTTCCACCATGGCCTCCTCACACTGGCGACCACTCACCCACCCTGTAACAGTGACTGAAGGTGCCCACTACTGCAATGCCTTGCCGGCTTCCACTGAATACACAGCAGTCAATTCCAGTGGCACTTCTTCTGTTTCATAATTTCAGTACTTAGTAGTAGCATTTAGCATGACAGTCCTCAGGCTTTTCACTGAAAATCTTTTTCTGCTCCAAGCAACACCCAGAAATGGTTCACATGAGAAGTTACTTATTTGCATCCGGAACACCTGAGATCAGAACAACTGGCAACTATGTGGAAGGTTGTTGTCACCCAGCACATGGCAGACCATGTCTTTCAAAAGGAAGGTTTTCCATTTAGGACAGCTTCCGGCCTTGTTACAGACACACAAAGGAAGTGCTGCTGGCAGTTCATTGCTCTTTGCAGCACCAAATGGCTCAGCCGTAACATGCTAAGGGAGCCTGCTCTCCGGGATCCTTCCCAAGTGAGTTTGGAGCATTGACTGAACACCATCACTTACCAGCAAGAACATTCTGATGATATCTGATAGTATCATCAGCATGCCAATGCCACAGGATGAAAGCACGTTCAAAGGTGTCCTTGGCAACAGAAAGTGCAGCTAGCTGAGTTAGTCCCTTAGAAAACAAATGATCAAGCAACAACAGTAGAACATGTTTATAGGGCCAGTTCCCAAAATATTAAGAACAGTTTCACAAAGCCCTTCCTTTGACTGGATATTGAGTAAACAGACAGCACAGGTATGTGGATGTACAGATAAAAGATGTTGCTGGTATAGATGGAAGTTAAACTCTGCTTTGTCAATGAAATGAAAGAGGCACTTTATTTGGCAGAATGACAGAACATTTCTATGGATGTTTTCTTGGAATTAAGCCCCATGTTCAGTAAGGTCTATTCTTTAAGAAAGGTATTTAGGATTACAGTTTTAAGTAGATTAGATTAGCCTTCCACCACCTAGTGCCCTCCAGATGTGCTAGACTACAACTCTCATAATTCAAAGCCAGAATGGCTAACATCTCTAGCACTATCTTACATTTGAATTCCAAGTTTGTCAAAGGAGCTTAGGGGGCAGTTCCAAGGAGCTCAGGGAGGTAAACTAATCAGACCTCATGCATCCCTTTCAAGGCAGAGAAGAGAGGTAAAGGAATGTGTCCATATACTATTAAAGGTGAATTTCAGTTTGATTTGGTGCACAAGGTATAGATTAAGTCAACTTCAAATCAGATGGTATTAGCAAGCAGTTAGAAAACATGATTGTTAAAACTCCAGAAGAACCCTAAGACTCCTTCTAAAAGTCAAGCATCTTATTGAAACAATACATTTGTGCTAGAATTGATAACTGGGAACACACGCAATTGGGTTGATATGCTGCATGTTTTGCTTTGGTTTAAATGCTAGGCTATATTTGCATTATAAAGTTTTTTTTTTTCTTTTAGAGATACGGCAAGTTGTAAAGCAACCATGTCAGTAAACTTTAAACTCACATGGGAGATTCTGAAATGATTAACAATCCCATAATTGTTACCTTACCATCTCAATCACTTACTAAATAAAGAAGGGGGATAGGTGTCCTAAGAATCTAAGGAGCAAGATCATACAAAGCGGTTTAGGTAATTAACCAACTGTCATGTGATAATTGTTTACTGTAATATGCTACAGTATACCAAAGTCACCCACCATATAGTAAGATGCCAATCTAATATTCTGGAGAAAATGGTATACATTGAATCATCATCAAACTCATTAATCGTAATTGTATTGAAGTGTCGTAGATATCGAGGTGTGATTGGGTTTCGACCTCCACCTGTAATTATAAAAAAAATCAAGGCACTAAAACAATGCACATGCAGTTGGTATGTGTACATATGTGGAAGGTATTCAACCTGTTCTGGATGTGGTTGCCTCCTTGGGGGTTCTCCTGAAGTCATCTTTGTCATGTGAGCCTAAGGCAAACTCAGTGGCATGGAGTGCCTTCCAGCAGCTTTGGTCGGTGGACCAGTTATGCCCTTATCTGGATAGGAATAGCCTAGTTTCAGTAATCTATGCTCTGGTAATCTTTAAATTAGATTACTGCAATGCACTTTATGTGGCACTGTCACCGAAGAATGCGTAGAAGCAGCAGCTTGTGCAAAACATAGCAAGCAGACTATTAACAGGGACTTGAAGGTTTGAACACAGAAAACCAACTATGGCCCACTTGCATTAACTGCCTGTATGTTTCCAAGCCCAGTTCAAAGTTCTGGTTTTAATCAATAAAGCCTTACAAGGCTTGGAACCACAATACTTGACGGAGTGCCTCTCCCAAATACAACAAAGTGCCACCTCTAAGGGAGGCTCAGTGGGTGTCAATGAGGGGGGGGGCAGTCTCCTCAGTGGTGGCCCCGTAACTGTGGGAAAATCTCCCAATTCACCAGTCACTAACCTGTCATCCTTTTGGCTCCAGGTTAAGACACCCATCTGTAACTTTATTGCATTTAAAGGCTTTGATTAATGGCTTGATGAGGGCATCCAGGCAAGGTTTTAAACTGATTTATTCTGTATCAAATACTCTTTTAGTTGTGAAATGTAAAGTGATGTGCTTTACTTCTATTAGCCATTTGGTTTTGTTTCCATTCTCCATTTGTGAACTGAAAAGTACTTTCTTAAATCAAGGACACTGTTGCCACTGTTCACTTTTCACTCTGGCTCCACCCACTGCTACAACGTGGCCTGAGAGCATCTCTGAAATGGGATTTGGTCATTTAAACATGTGGACAATTGATTCCCATGAACATTCTCTGGCCCTTAAGTGACAGTAGCCAGTCACTTTAGCTCCCAAACTTAGCTTTGGAACCTCAAACTGTAGCCCAGCATTGTTTCAAGGCAAACTCACAATGTATCTTATTTACATTTTAACCTGTATTTCAAATACTTATATATAGCACTTCAGTTTTCTTTCTTTCTTTTTTTTAAGTCTTGGTTAGGATCAAGACTTACATAAAAAGGTAATTTCTAAGGGGCCACAGTATTGTTTCTTTAACAAAAATAGGAAAGAGTCTTGTGATGGCTTAAAGAATAAAATTCTATCTTTAAAGCTCCACTAGAGTATTTCTTGTTTTTATACTCCAATAACACTTTCGCAGCAATAGCAGAATTATGGGACATCTTTGTCAAACTTGTTTGTTTGACAACAGCTTTCCTTTATTTCAGCTAGCCTTAATGTATGATCAGTCGCATGCATAAATTTGTTTTGTTTCGCTGCTTCTAACTCTTCGTTCTAATTGCCATCTCAGTCAGTGTTTTAGTGCTGCTGTTTTTTATTTTTTGACTTGGTATCTGATGTATTTCCATTCCATTAAGCAACAGCAGAAGAAGAAACAGCATGCAGGCGCAATCCACCAGCTCTGCTGAAAGGCAAGCTCCATTTAGAGAGCCCTTCCTCTCTCTGGACACTTGCCATTCCATTAGTCAGTATAAGAACTACTGTGTTACTTTATAAACAGGTACTGGAATTTCCTTGCTTTTGTTGTCTCTCCTCATTGCTTTTTCCTGTTGGGTTGTATCTTTCATTGAAAGTCTGCAGGTAGGGATTGACTTGTTTTTACTGATCTTATATAAGCTTCTCCAGGAAGCTATTTAGCTGAAGAATGGGGTAAAATGCTCTAAACAAAACTTTTAATATTCTCCATTATGTAAGCTGCTTTTGTTGAAAGAGAGGGAATGGACACCTGGAGGCTAATGGGTTGTTCGAGGATAATCGAGACATTCCATGCCATGAGGACCACCCAGGAGAGGTTGATTGTATTACTTATTTACAGAGCAATCACATGGTCCCTAGACAGCATCTGGGGTGGCCATAAGATTCTTCAGATTCTCAGAGCTGAGATAGGAAACACAGCTCTGGCCTTGGAGCTGGGAATCCGGACTGGGATGCCTTACAACCAGAGCAGAACGTAGCATGCTGGCCACCCCTCTGAGGCCAAAAATGGACCTTGACAAAGGGGTTAAAAGGGTGGAAGGCAAAGCCATCAGAATACAAGGTGCACCAGCCTCCTTCCCTCCCTGAAATCCACCATCTAGCTGACTTGTGGAGCAGGATGAACATGGGAGTGATGGCTGCCTCCCCATTCTGCAGAAGATGCCCACTAGCCTCCAAGTTTTGAGACTTACAACCAGTGAAGCTGTGATTGATCAGAGCACATCCTTAGTCATTTAATTACAATTATAACATAGATTAAAATACAGTATATTGAATTGTACATCATATGCCTTACACAGAAGTAAACTACATATATGAAACTGTGTATACATGTATGCATAAAGCACGGACATTATCATTTGTAAAATCTAGGGTATTTTTTTGCCATGATCACACGAAAGCACACAGAAATGTACAGTGTTATGCTGCAGTTTGATACTGCGTGTGTCTTTAGAACAAATTGTTCCCTACATCCCTGCACGGAAATCTCATTTGTGATCCTAGAACCAGATGTCCCATTAGCAGAAAGAATGCACAAGTGGAGCTCTGCTGCCTTTTCCGGTTGCGTAAGCACTAGCCGACCACTTTGTCAATGTAAGATCTGTGTGCAGTGGCACAAGTGGAATGTTAATTGGATTCTCCCCTTGTGCAAAGTTCAGGACATGCACTAAGAGAATGGAATCACTGGAGACAACCCATCGGGTTGGAAGGGACCTTGGAGATCATCACTGTGCCAGAGGCCCTTCCAAGTGCTGCAGTGAACACACATGTCTCTATTTGCTTGCAAATGCACATTAGCATCTAAAACACCCCGCTTACATTCAGAATTGCATTACTAAGGAACCAAAGAAAGCTAGGAAAATGCTTATTCTTGCAAGTGTTTAGAGACCTCATCTCAGTCTAAGGAAAAAAAGCATACCTGGTGGCCCCATTGCACACATGATTTGGATATCCACAAGTCTAATCATACTGCAGTCTTTCAGGTCATACCAGTTCCAGTGATCTAACCACTGACGAAGTAACTCCACTGGCGGCTGAGCACCATAGACCTCTCTAGCTGGCATATTGACATCGTCCACAAACACAACCTGAAAACAAAACATTATTCCTCAACAAAACACTCATTCTCTACCCCACATTTCTCTTACACACACACACAAACCTTTTTTAAAAATACCTCTTGGGGAGTGAACTTCCATCTAACCAAGCAATCATAATGAACCACAAGTTCTTTGTCGTATCTCAGATGGGGTAGGGAACCTGTGGCTTTCCAAATATTGTTGAATTACAATTTCCATCATCCCCAAAGAGTGGCCAGGCAGGCTTGCTGGGACTATGAGGATAGAAGTCTAGCAACATCTGGACAGACACAGTTCTTTCCCTCTGTATAAAAATCCATGGATTTAGATATACCAGCTCCACTTAGTTGAACAGGGCATAAGTTTGCATGGACATGACAATCCATTCTGTGAATAAGCTACATGGTGTGGGATGTTCATGATGTACCCCACATATGGTCAGACTTGCCATGACTTGTTCTTCATCAGCTTCCCACAAAACCCTGCATCCCAGCATCCAGTATGGCTGAACTTTTACTGTCTCTCCCCTTCTGCTCTCACTGTCCAGTTTCCATCAGAACATTGCTTTGGTTTCCAGAGCACCATGTCAGCTGCTCCACTGGCGGTCCACTGCACTTTGGGTCAACTTTTGGGTCTTTACCTTTTTTTTTTTCCTCTGAGCAGCAGAAACATGTGCAATTTTAATCGTATTTTTTTAAAAAAATCACTTATTGTCTTTCACAGGTATACAGCTAGAGCTACCCAAACTGCAAAGCCTTGCGCAGTGAATTTTCTGGAATGTTTCTTGCATTAAAGTGCCATAGGTAACATCCATGGACATGGACCAAGCTAGGTTTTGCACACACTTTAGAGTTTTGTGGTAAAGGTTTTTTCCCTCCTGGATGGCAAGCATATCTCTCCTTTAAAAGTATGATCCTCTAGTTTTTAAGCATTTCCCTGATTGTTGTCCTTGCTCTCCACCTCTGAGTACTTCAGAAAAGGGAGATCTACATCCCTGACTCTTTGTGAACACTTTCTTTAGACAGCTGTCAAAAGTGGCCACAACAGATCACTTCTGAAACATAGAAAAGAGAGAGGAAAGTTAAGATTTGAAAGTAATTGACTGATTTCACACAACACTGTGGGTAAAATAAAACTTTGAAGGACCCAGGATGGGTTGTTGTGTCATGCAAAGCCAGTCAAGTTTAACCTCCCTCCTTCCCAACCCTAATCCCCTGCAGGGTTTGCCTCTGTCTTGGCCACTTCCATCCTCACTGAGATTAGCTAAATAGGCTTAATGTCAAACCCACAAGCTGATACACATTTGCAAGAACGAAACAATTAAAACACCTTCCTTGCAGAGTGAAATATTTGCAGTTTCTTTGCATTTGAATGAAGAGAAGGTTTAGTTCCAACTGCTGGACAGCACAGATCCAAGGTCTTGCAAGCAGATGTTACCAGATGTGCTGTCCGGCGCTGTTCTCATTTGTTTAACAGTACATACTTCTCCACAGGACTGTGACCTTAAACTCTGAATTATGTCACTGCATAAGGTTAGCAAATTCAGTTCTTAATCAGAGTCTTAATTCAGTTCTTAATTCTCAGTTCCTCTGCCAGCAAGCCAAACAGTGGATGTTAAGACTACTGTTCAATTTTTTTCACTAGCTTTACTACTTGTGCAAATTGCCTCTGCCTAATTTTTTCTGGTTCTTTTCCCCATACTACTCCCCTCTGCCACATCCCAGCCTACAAGTGCTCTTCCCAAAAGGACAGGAAAGCCTCGCTGCAATTAACAGACTTCCACTTGTAAAACTTTCTTTCCTTCTGAGTGCAGAATAAAACATGTATAGTCATCCAGGCAATTGAGTTGATTTAAAAAGCTGTTATGGAAATTTCTTAGTGCTGTTCTATTCGATAGCTGGTTTTATACTAGCAATGTAACAGGTTTGAGCTGTCTAATAACTTGAAAGATAAAAGAAACATGGATGGGAGACTACTGGAAGTCCCATCAAGAAGCATACAATAAATATAGCAATAAAGATTGTGTGAAACATTATCTGGCTTTCCCGCCTTTACTTTTAGTAAGGGTACAGCACCGGAGAAATTCTTAGGAACATAGGGTAGGGTCCTCCCGATACTGTTGGGCTCCAACTTCCACCAGCCCTCTATGCTATATCTCTATACCTCTGAAGGGCAAAGTGCCTCTCTCAGATGCTACAAAACCAGTGATTTTCAAACCTTGCCATAGTTAACTCCCAGTTTCAACTTGTGCAGTGCTATGATACAGCCCCTTGGCTAATAATCAAGGATAGTGGAAACTGTAGCGCAACAACATTGTGCAGATTGTCCGTTCCTGAGACAGAGACCTCTGCATCACAGATGGAGCCAAAGGGTGCAATCCTTTGCATGTTTAGACAGAAATAAGTCCTGTCATTCCCAGCATTCTCCATACTGGCTGGAGAATGCTGAGAACATTTTTCCAACTAAATGTTCATAGGACTGTGCCTTAAAGCTGCAATCCTAAATGCATTTCCATGGGAGTCCCATTAAGCCCAGTAAGATTTACTTCTGAGCAGATGTATAATATTGTACTGTAAATCACCCAGTTCTGGCTTTTACAAAGCCGGCAGTATCGAGATTGGTTTGAGTCTTGACACTTCCTTGTTAGATGTTAAAATTCCAACTTGAGCAACAGTTTGGTTTGCCGTCTGCTCAAAATGTCAAAAGAATTGAAAGTTAGTCACCAAGTATAGCTCTTCCCCTTTACCTGGTAGGCACTAATAATGTTGTGCTAGCATTGGCTTGCACTAGTATTGGTTTACACTAGCACACCATCATTAGCACTTGTGCTGTGACACTACTGGATACGGCCCTATGTGTACATTGCTGTCCTCCGGTATTTGAACAAAAGCTCCATGTGCAGATCTGCCATAAGTGGTATGGTAAGTCTATGTAGTTTTAAAAGTTACCATTTTCTTCCCAAGAGGGGGACCAAAGACTCCTTTTCTCCTTTTATCAAGCTTTGACATAATGATGTTCTGAGTCTGAGCTGCCGTAGTCTGTGCTGAGAAGTTAATGAGCAGTGGTTTGTAGATTTCCTTATTTAAGCGGTTTAAGAGAAAATCCTGTAAAAATGGTTAAAAAAAGGAAAAAGATTGGGTCTCATGAGTATATAAATCTGACAGCTTATACCCTTCTAGCAAGGCACAAGCCTCTGTTTTTATTGCTAGTCATCTAAATGGGGTGGTTTTTCACATCAAATTTGTGAGCCATTCTGCTTCTAAAAATGATGAGACGATAACGAATCCATAGTCATTAACATTCAGAGCTCTTTAATGAGGTTCCTGCAGAAATAAACCAGGGTGATTCAGATTTTAAGGATCCATGTTTTTAAAGATTATGGCGCAATAGATCATTGATGCTTCACAATATTATCACAGACACTTTAACTACTTACAGTATATCATATTAATGCATGAAGTGTTTGTCTCGTTAATTAATTCTCTTGTGTATGAGGTAGTTCAGAGTTTGCCAGATGACCTAAGTTCAGTGGAGGCATCTGTACTGATGGGCTTTTTATGTTTTCCTAAAATCCCAGGTGTGCAAGAAATACTTTTGCACAAAACATTAACATCCAAAGAACAGTGTAATAGATCCCTTCATAATTATATTCGAATATATAGCCAAGCAAGGCAGGACATTCCATTTGTACTAAATGCAGATTTAGCTGTGCAACTTAGCTGCACACAACCTATTTACTTCCATTTAGTGCTACTAAATACTTAATAGTCGTGTTTTTAGAGTAACTAGATTTGCTGTTAGTGATCTTGGTAAACTTTACTGTCCTCAGAAAGCTAAAACTAAATGGATTTGTACAATAACCAGTTTGTGCAACAACATTCTGGGTGTTCTGTAATTAGTACATATTTTCCTATGGAACAGGAAGGAAGTGACATATCAGAACATAACATATGAAGACTAATTAAGCTCAATGCTGTTTTTATATCCCTCTGAAAGGTAAAGCTCCTCTTTGAGATGCTACAAACCAAGGTTCTCCAAATCTTAGCACAATGACTTCTAGTTTCAATGTGTGCATTATGATGTTGCAGCCACAGAGGAAAAGAACAAATAAGCAAGTGTCATTATTACATTACATTTCTAAACCATTCATAGCTGAAGCTCTCTGGGTGGTTCACAACATTTAAGCCACCCATCCCAACGTCAACCAGGCCTAATACTGCTTAGCTTCCAAGGCAGGATCAGGCACTTCAGTCTATATGGAAGCTGTACAAGGTAGGCATTGTGATATTGTACCTGTACAGTGGCTTTCAGCAACCAGTATACACTTATATGATCAGTCTAAGGCAGGGTACAAAATGCCAGCCCTCTTACATCTGCTTCACTCCCCCAAAATTGTGGTGGGGCTATCTGAGGTCCTCATGTCTGTGCTGGCAAGGGAAACCCCCCCTTATCCTTGACCTCTGAAGAGATCTCATGAAAGACAGAAGGGATGGGATTCTCTGAACAGAGACACCCCAAGCATGGGTATGTATATTCACCTGCATAGCCCTTGATACCATCCAATGTGGCCCTTGGGGCCAAAAAGGTTGGTGTATCCCTACCCTACAGCCAACTGGATCTGCTGAAGACCACTGCACAGTCTAGGCTGAGTATGCATGGCCCTCACCATGTACCTGGGCCCAGGTAAAACGTGACCAGAGTACCGTATTTTTCCATCTATAAGACACCCCCATGTATAGGATGCCTCCCACTTTTCTTACCCAAAATTCAGAAATCAATATTTTAAACACTAAATAGAAGACATTTTTATTTAGTGATTAGGCAACGTTTACATACCAATGCTATGATATTATGCATCACACTTAGCTCTGAGCCAATCACTTTATTCAGCCTCTATTGCATCACTGGTTTCTTCTTCATCATTTTAAGCTTGGTTGACACACATAAGCCACTCTGGCGCTGCTCCAAGATCCAAGACTTAAGCCTCTGCTCCAAGTTTGGCAATTCTGCTGATTTTCCTCTCAAGGCCGCCTTCTTTTTTGGCATCTTAAGGAGCTGATCTTCCTGTTTTCTCCACTTTCTGATCATGCACTCAGTGGGAGAAGTTGCAAACTGTCTCTCTGCAGCTCTATTTCCATGCTCTTTTGCATAACTGATTACATCCAGTTTAAATTTCGCGAAGTAAGACATTTGCTTACTGGTACCGGTATTTATTTTTTTGTTTGCTGACATTTTTATGGGCTCAAAACGCTCCAACACTACCACTCCCTGTTGCATCTGGGCACTGGCTACACGCTCTCCGCAGCATCAGCTGACGTCAATTACATAAGGCTCATGAATGGAATAAAACTTTTAGATTGTCTCAGCAATCGGAATTTTCGCTCATGAGGCTAGTTTGCAGAGATAAGGTATCGGCAGTTTCGCAACCGCGATTCTCCTCTCAGCCACCCTCCCCCCATGTATAAGACACCCCTCCATTTTTAGGTAAATATTTTAAAGAAAAAGTATGGTCTTATACACAGAAAAATACGGTAAGTTAAGAGAGTAATCCAAGGTAGCATGCAGTATCCTGGACAGAAATTACAATGTTGGCAAGCCTCTTTCCAGCCCAGTTGATAGTTTGGGGATGAAAGTGTGCCTCCCAAGCAATTCCTCCACCCTGTTTAAGTGTATGTCTGAGAAACACACTCATATCCTAACACCTTTTCCACACTTCTTCCTATGTCATCAACTCTATCAAACAGCCAGTGATGAAAAGAAACAAGAACAAGTATCTGTTATGAACAGAGAATTAACAAATTTTACAGTGTTGCAAACACTCCTTGGGTTTTGATCCAAGTTGAGGCATGTGCAACAGGGCTGGTCGAAGTGACCCCCACTCCCTTTTCCTTTCAGCAGCCCCTCCAGCTGCCTGAAAATGCTACACAAATTGTTGGAGCACCTTGCTGAATGGGATCATCTGTAGTACAGGGAGGACAAGGCAACCCTAACTATCAAGCAGAGCCCCCCTTTTATGAGTGAAGTCTTTCCACCCATGGAAGGCAGATCTTGATCTAATTATACACCTGTATCATTGTAAGGATTGCACACACACCTGACATACGTTCTGGGTTCAGTACTGATTTACATGATATCCTATGAATATTTGTTCAGATGTCCCACTGACATCCGTGGGATTAAGTTCAGGAAGACCTGCATAAGACTGAAATCTTGTTAAGTTACTGCTGTTTTTCTTTATGCTAACTTAAATCTGATGTTTAAATCCAGTGTTAGCCTTTAATACTGAGGGATTAGTAAAGAACAGAAGTTCAAAATGTGCTACTCTCAAGCCTTATCTCGTTGCCCCCAAATGCCCAGCATCTACCCCTGCCAAAAGCGGGGGGAGAGGAGGGAGAAAAAGTGCTTTAGGAATATGTTGTCTGGTTCCTGCCACAAAAGCCCCATTCTGAGAGCAGGATGCTCCTCATTGCATAGAGTGACATAGGAAGCAGGACTAGAAGACTCCTGCCAAATTCCTAGGATGCTCTCTGGATCTGCCAATAATGAGGCTTTTACGGCAAAAACCAAAGTCTCCATTCCTAGAGCTTTTTCCCTTAAAAAAAAACAAAACAATTGGTTAAGGATGGCTGGGAAGGGGACTGCAACATCTGGACTGTGATGTTGAACAGATGCTGTTGCAGCTGGTGTGTGAGGCAGAGGCAGAATGTGTGTGACTGGTGTGTGCATGCAGGTGTGAGCAAGAATGTATGCCCGCTCCCTTGTGCAGCCCCCACCACCCCAGCAGAAAGCTGATGCAGCTCTTGGGGCCAAAGAGCTGTGCAGCTCAGAGGCAGAACTTTGGTTTAAAGATCCAAAGCTCCCTGTGCACTTGCAGTCATCCTTGCTTCTTATTCTGGTTGTTATGCTGAAGCAATCAGAATCATTTTTAAATGGTTCCCAATGGTTCCTTACCACCATTATGACAACTTCTTCTGAACTGGAAAAAGATGTTGATGGTATTTATAGGACAGGACAACAGACCCGACCTTTAGCAGATACAAATTCAGGCCAGGAATCAAACAGAAAGCCAAACCATAGCTAAACTTTATAGCAGATTCAGGGCTTCCACCAGAACATCAGCTCTGCATCCCTTTCTCTTCTTGCTCCAGCAGCTCACAGGATCTATGAAGCCTCAAGACGGGATACGAGCTTCCGCATCTCAGCATCACTTAGCTAGCTGTGGTTTGTGAAGACTGGGGAAATTTGCAGCCTCGGGATGTCATGACACACAGTGACTATCCTGACCCATTACAGGGGTGGGGGAAGAGGAGCAGAACAAGACAGGTCAGAGCTGCTGTAATTTGTTGGCAGCTGCATTCCCGCTGGAACATCTCGCTCCAGCCTCAGCCTTGCAACAGCGTGAGCATTGCAGGCTTCTTCTCATCAGCACAAATTAATATTTAATTTTTGCCAAAGATAATTCTCCAGCTAAATATATAAGGCACTGATTTGGTGCTTTCTCTGAACCTTAGGTCCCATGTTACTAATATTTTATAACTGTGATAAATCAGTCACATTAAAGAGTAATTAAATAAAGCCAATTACAGCCCTTTATTGCGAAAATAATTTTCCAGTTTAGTTACTTCATGTTAACCAGAATGAATGTATAAATATCAGATTCGGCAAAATGATTGTAAGAGGCCACTTTCTACTTTTCACTGAAGAGCAAATCTAATTATGCATAACATTAATGCAAGAATTAATTGCACTAATAAAAAGTCATTTGTAGTAAGGGAAGGCACAAAGAAAAGTAACTTACAGGATGACAATAATTACTTAGGGGTTCTTTAATAGTCATCTGATTGAGATTACAACCATCATTCTTCCAGATAAGGAGCCCGTAACTTTATGTCACTTACATGGATAATGGAGTGGAACTCCAAGCAACTCTACAAAATGCCAAAACAATACTTTAAATGTGGTAATATTTATGTTCCTAATGTTAGCTAATTGGGCAAAGGAATTTTGATGAGCATCAAATTAAGAACTGAACAGCTAAGAGCATGCATTTTGACTGATTGAAAGGGAGAGAAATTCCTTTCTAGAGTAAACCAAAAATAACACAAATGGCCAACTTGAAACATGACTGTCACAACTTACACAAATAGCATGGGCATGACCCTCCTGGACAGGGGCAGGATGGAACAGGGGAATGACCATGCCATAATGACCATGAACATACCCACCTGCCTGATGCTTCCTATACTGCTCTCTGTGCCAAAGACCAGTGGCAAAACTACACCAAGGAATGGTGAACAGCACATGTATGCCTGTGAGCACAGAAGCAGCATTGTCAATGCAGCCCCGGCTGCCCCTGAACTACCCTTCCATCATCTGATAACCATGCTAGCTGGGGATGATTGGAGTTGTTATCCAATGCATCTAGAAGGCACCAGCATGAGGAAGGCTGATCCTAAGACTTTCGACTTTAGCTGTATCACATTAGTCAAAAAGGCTGGCAGTTCATTGTACTATAATAGAAGTATTTGGATAAGGTTTTCCACAGACTTTCTGACTGCTACCACTGCTGTGTTAACATTCCATTGATAGATAACAGTTTTAATAATAAAAATATAAAGCAATAATAGCTTTAATGGAATTTGATAATCTCATCAGCAGGTCATGATATACATTATATATTATAAATAATCAATGTTATCATTAAAAAACCAGAAAATAAACATGGTACCCCAACCTGGCAGAGGCACACAATTGCCTATATATGAATATTCTCCTAAATATTCTTCATGTGTAGTAAAGGGGAACACATGGGCCCCAGGTCTAGTAATTCCCAGTGTTTTATTTAGTAACACAATTACATTACTTGATGGATTAATTAATGTATTAGAACGTTTCTAACCTACCCTGTCTCAACTGATTTCTGGGCAGAGCACAACAAAACTTAAGAAACCAATCCCTTATAGGCACCAGCAGCCCAAGCAAACAAGTCAGCAATGGAGCTACATTCCATAAAGTCAGCTCTTAACCTGGTGCTGAAATGAGGCCAACACTGGTGCCAGCTAGGACCCCAAGAGGAGAATGTCCATCGCCATGGCACCACCACCTTCAAGCATCTGGGAGCCATTATTTTAGCAGGAACATTCAAGTTGTGCTGCAATGCTCATCCAGCACAGAGCTTTGCTTCATTGGACAATCCCGGACTGAGGCCACATGCCAAAGCCACTCTATGTATTTGGTACAGTTATGCTCATTCTGAATGTCGTTATCTTCTAACATTCCTGTAGGTGGAATGGGTGCTTTCTCACACTACGACTAGAGGAGCCCAAGCTAAATTACAGTTCTAAAAAAAACCCAGTAAGATATTAACAAGTATCTTTTTTAATTTCTCAAGAATGTTTATATAGTGAGGAATGCAATAAAACCCCTACACAGTTCAAAATGCCATGGAGTCTTTACTGTAGGGGTCCAGCTTTCCAAATAGAATATTCAATGTCTCTAATGATTCAAGTGTTAAAATGCAAACTGCACTTGACCCAGCAGAACCCACATTTGAGAAAGGAAGGAACTCAGAATTTTTTTTGCAAGATTGATATTTTCACAAGCAGAATGCAATATTCACAGTATACTTGACTGAAGAAATCATAATATATAGCCAGAAAACTCTAACAGATATATTATCATTTGTCCCAAGCTGGCCTGTGTTGTTTTATTATTCCAAGTGGCTGATCCATCTGAGCTGAATGCTCTCTAGGATTCCTTGTAATGTCAGAATGGATGTTGTGGCACAGTACTTTGGTAGTGCTCTAATGCTGCCATGCCAAGAGCCTTGCCTTTCACAAAATGAAGGTACAGGACTCTTCAGAAACAAAATGTACAGTCACTTGTGTTCTATTGCTGCAAAAGATACTCAGAATATCCCCTGCAGTCAATATGCTAACATCAACCAGAACATTTATGCATGGTTTCCACAATAAGTGAAATGTTAATTCTTTACGTAGTGCATGTTATCTTTATGACCCTTATTAATTATCTAGCTAGCTAGCTCTGTGAGGCTTGTACAGCTGCTGTTTCAATTTTAATTGTGTTTCCTTATATTTTTTAAGTCAGCTTCTTTTTGGGGGGGGGAGCATTCCAGAATGAAAAGTGACATAGCAGTGCCAACAGAAATAAATAATGATATTCATCTCTCAAAGGGAGGCAAAAGTTAATTATTTTACATAACAGAAAGTCTGGAAAACATGAATTAGAAGAAAACAGACAACTGCTTGTTGATCTTCCACTTTGTTATAGATATATATTTTAAATAAATAATAAATAAATAACTTTTCAGACCAAACAGGAGCCCCCAGACAATACACAAAAATATTTTAAAACATTAAAACAAAACAGGATAACAAACACAGTATTATTAAAACCTCAGATAGAAGAATCTGCCCTAAAAACCATTAAAAACCATTAGAAAAACCATTAAAAGTAAACATAACCAAAAAAGGCAGCACACCCTGCCTAAAGCTGAGCAAAGAGGGCACCAGTCGCATTCTTGGAAGGGCACTGCCACAGAAAAGGCCCTGGTCCACATGCCCACCAACCTTGCCTCTTCTGGTGATGGGACACAAAACAGGTCTCCTGAGAGGGACTGTGAACTATAAGAAGGTTCATCGGGGGAAGACAGTCTTTCAGACAATCCATTAAAGCCTTCACAGGTACAAAACCAGTGCATTGAAGTAAACCTCTTTACTCTGCCTGAAATGCTACCCACCCACACATGAATTTTCTGATTATCTTACCTCTCCACCCTCTTTGTGGGCCTCCTCTTTAATTATGGTTGTTGTGTTTACTTTCAATCTTCATTGTTTTGCACCTTTATATCTACCTCCTTTGTGCTTTTCACCATTCCAAAACAATCCACTGCCTGAATCAAAGACCAAATGGAGCAGCACTCCCACCCAACTGCGGCCAACACTTTCAAGCATCTTGCTGCACTCTCCAGACACTTTCATCTCATATGGTGCCACCTGAAGCACCCTTTTCCCTATATGCTCACTCCTTAAGTCTCCGCTCTGCTACAATATTGCCTAATTATTTTCTCTGTTCACAACCTACACCCTTTTTCCTTTGAAGCTGCACCATTTTTCCTTTGAAGCAGTTTCCTTTGGAACTGGAACTTCCACCATGCATGCATGCTCTCTTCACCTTGGGTTTTCAGAGCTGATTTTTTCTCCCTCACGCCTTCCCTCTCTCCCCTAAAATGCCTTATCTTTAATTAGATTGTAAGTTAAGTTAACCACAATCTGTGGTTGTGTTCTATTAGTTTTATTTTTTATGTGCCTAGATTCTACAGGCACTAAATAAATAAATAGCAAAATGAGGACAGCCTACTCAATATGCCTTCTATAGCAAGTCTCCCTACCCTGCCGAGATATGAAGGAATAAGGGAAAATTGTGTCCAAAGTGGAGGACAAGGGTAATGTTAAAGAAACAAAGGGTCCAAGTTTTCCTGGAAAAACCCATTTCTTTGATCTGAAACAGCAGAGATTTCCCTTGTTTTTTATGCAAATTTCAAGTCTACTTACTATAATATATACACTTTTGCCAGTTCCTGTTGGTCCAACAAATATGTAAGGTTTTTGATGTGTTGTCAATAGATCCATTAATGAAAAATATCGAATGGTATCCAGAGTGGGGACAATTATTTCATTGAACAACATATCTTTTGAGATTGGTGGAGCTGTCTCAAGTGCTTGTATCCAAGGCTCCCATCTTCCAGCTCCCTGTTTCAAAATATAGTATCAAACCCATTAGACAACACTGCAGTAAGAAAAAAAAAATCTTTGTGAACATATATTGCCGGATCCAGTAAGATCACGCACACCTGTCAACTTTTCTGACCTCAACCCTCCTCCGGCTCAAAGGAGGACTGAGAAGGGATGAGGCTTCAGCCAGTAATCCTTTATCTTCTATTCCAACCTCTTCCAGGCCAGGGGGCACCATTCTGATGCAGTCCTCCCTACCCCCACAATGTAAAGATGAATAATGGCTCTGTAACTAGACAGTTCAGCGTGAGTGGAGTTTACAGCAGACCCAGACCTGCCAGACTTTCAAAGTCTTCTACCAGAGATATGTCACACTGGGAATCCTGTTTCATTTAAGCCTGGCAGGATTCCAACAGGTTTGTATTCCAGTAACCACTATCAGACTATAGCAGATTTTTTCCCTGATTCCATAAAGGTTTAGTACATTTTTCAGATTCTGTAAATTTGTGCAAAATGGGGAGGGGGCTTTTAAATGGTGGTATGACTTTAAAAAATATTTTTAATTGGTAATTTTATGAAAATATGCATTATTGCAAGTCCCCCTATCTACCTGGGGGCACCACAAAGGCATACTCCCCTTTGCCTCTCCACCCTCAAAATGCATATTGCCATCTTAAAAATAACAAACAATAAATTGACTCAACACACTACAAACGGAGTTGATGCCAGTGGGGGGGCAGGGAATGAGATCCATAGGGCCAAACTGCAAAATCCGTAAGATTTTTACCCCCACAAATGAAATTTGTGTACCATCATAGCTTCTATAATTTGCTGAGATGACGGTTCTGAGATGACGGTTCTTTCTGCATAACTTCTAATGAATATAGATTTGACTGTGATCTTGAAAGACCCTTGCCTTGCCCTCCTGAGTAGCTAAACTGAATGCAGGTCTGGGACTATGGTCAAGGCAATCCGGGTCCTAGTCTCCAACTCAGCCATGGAGCCAACTGGGTACCTTTGGGCCAGTCACAGACTCTCAGCCCAACCTACCTCACAGGGTTGTCAATGTGAGAATAAGATTGAGGGCAGGAAGAGAAGCATGATGTAAGCTCTTTAAAAGAAAAAAGTTTTTCTTTAGTTCTTTAAAAGATTTAAACCAAACAAATAAATAACTCCTCCTTCCAGCTCCTTCAGAACCATTACCCTGGGACACCCATGTTTTCATCACAAATTGTGCTTGAAAAAAGAACACTGGATGTCCACTGTGCCCTGAATTTAAATCTCAAGACCATACATGCAGGGCCTAGCCTATGGCCAGGGCCCATCACCTCCTGTGAACAGGCAGCAACCAACCCACATTTCACTCAGTCCTTCCTTGGGCTGAGGGTATTGAAGGCAGAAGGCAAATAAGCTCCTTATCTCTTCCAAATGGATGACTAGCTTCAGTGCAAGTGCACATACCTCCTAATCAGATCCAAATCAATATATTGCTAAACACTAAACTGTCCTTTACTAAAGGTTCATATGTTGTTTTCTGGCACACATATGTAATGTTAGCAAAACTTTATGACTTCTAATAATTGGGCAAGATCCCATTTGGCAACTAGCACTAATGTAAATTAGGTTACGGTAGTGTATGCTATCCACTAGCACAATGCCAACAGCATTTGGTAGCATTAACAGATCTACTGAGGAAACCTGTCATGCTAGCTGACATGATTGCCATTGCACTGGAGGCAGTGTAGGGTAACACAACTTAATTTACATGAGTGACAGTGCCAAAAAGGATGTTTCCTGTTATTATTATATTTATTGACTCATTCCTGATTATTTCTAATCAACATGTTAGCTGCTGGCACCAATTCCTTGGGACAGGCTGGCCAACATTGAAACCATAAATCATTAAAATCAACACTTAAATGTGTTTACTGATTTGAGGCACAACTTAATCATGTTAAATTCCCACAGACTGCAATCAAAAAGATTAAGCACTTGCTTAATTAACTCTCCCACTGAAAACAATATGATTTAAGTGCTCAACTTTGGCTAAAACATGCCCTTTGTCAACTACTTTCTGACATGTGATAAGGAACTAATTTTACTCAGTACTACCCATTATTTCTCCTCCTCTTTGTCAGAACATGATAGACTGAGAAATGCATTCCTAGTATATGGATCTTTCCTCCGGCCATGACTGATTCATTTTTGTAAGGAATGGATTCCATAATTCAATAAATGATATCAATTTAAGTTATAGACTACACTGGAAATCAGTTTACCAATTAATTGCCACAAAATTTTGCTCAGACTAAGCACACTCACATCTTTGACAAACCGGTAATCATAGATTGTTCCATCTTCTGGGTAGGGGACAGTCAAAATTTTTGCACGAAGGTGCTCAACACCACTCAACAATTTATATTTTTCTCTCGTTTCATCACTCATTGGTCCTTGAAGAAGTTCTCGCACTATCTTGTCAAATTTCAGCCTATCGGCTTCTCTACAGCTGGCTCCAACAGACCAGGTGAGCGCAAACACAAAAGTGCTCTGGATTGTTGCAAGAGGAAACAGATGTGAACTAACAGTTCATTAACAACTCAACGCTCTTTTGAGATTACAAAGATGATGTATGCATTGAGCAGATGAGCTAAGTAGGTCAGAACAAGTCAATTAATTAGCATCAAAGAAGAGCTGTGCAGGGGTGGAAAAGACATGCAGCCCAATCCTAAACTTTTTAAAGTAATTTCTGCAGCATTCAATGGATCGTACTCGCAGATAGGTTTGCATACCACTTCTGTTTGAGAACAATGTCCAACACATTATGAGCTGATGTCCAGCTATGCCACAGAACTTTTCATGCCCTTTCTCTCTCTGTAATACCTGCATTGCTACCCAAATCTGCATATTATAATGCTTTCTTTAAAGAAATTCGACAAGATCATGCATACATGGAGAATGCCCACTATTAACAATAGAACCCCGATCTCTCTGTCTGTGCCAAAGTGTGTAAGAGCATTTCCTTCCTCCTAGCATGAGTTGTGTTTATTTCACTATTTTCTCTGGCACAGTCTATGTAAGCTACTGCCACCTGAATGATCTACGTGTAATAAAAGAGAGAAGAAATTCAACCCATCAATGATAATTTATTGCATTTGAACCCAGGAGTCTCTATTTGCCAATTCTCTAATTGGAATACTTAAATAGAAACTTAAAAATAATTTGTATGGAAATATTTATGTCTCAATTTAGAACAGGGGTCTCAAACTCGCGGCCCCCGGGCCAATTGCCGGGACGGGCGGGGCATGGGGGAGGGGCCCTGCGGCCTTCAAAGCGCCGGCGGCGCCCGGGCCGGCCGCAGGATGAGCAGCCCACCACCACCACCACCACCACCACGAATACTTGATGCGGCCCAGCCTCACCCAGACTCTACTTCCAGCGGCCCCCAGGTAAGTTGAGTTTGAGACCCCTGATTTAGAAGGTTCAGGGAGGTTAAATCAAACCATGCATCAGAAGGATGCTGCCCACCTCAAGCCAGGAAAAAATTTCACGGTCCGTAACAGTTTTGAGTTTTGCTTCATTGTGAAACTCATCCATCATACAGTCCATTAGATTCATTAAAGATCGAACCAAGTTTGTGTCTGATGTAGGAGACAGTTCCTATAAAAGCAAAGATATACTTTCCACAGTAAATGTATGTAGAACAAATTGGCATTCGTTATCTATTGAGAAATATATATTATCTATATGAATAGTTTACATTTATTCTAGAAATTAAATAACATTTCACTTTAAGCATGCAGGAGGACCTGACTTTTTGGGGTCAATGGAAGTATTTGGAATTTTGAGGGTGCATCAAGAATGCTCTAAAATTAATGGCTGCCATAGTGTGAGTTGCTCATTCATAATATGGCTGCCATTGTGAACATGGCCAGTCACAAAACATTCATTTGATGACAGACAAGAGAAAATAACTTGCCCAAAAACTTAAGTGCAAGGCAGAGGTAGGATCGGAGTTGCTCTGGGTTCCTTACAAGAGGAAGAAAGAAGGGGTACAAATGCACTTAATAAGGAGGATGAGGATAGCAAGAAACCACTCTTTGGAACACTAATAAAGAAGGCACTCAAGGGTAGCTTTCTTTGCAGAATTTCAGCCTCTGAGTTCTTTAAAAAGAATTTTAAAATACTTAAGAAAAAAATCAGAAAAGGCAAGGAGCCTGGCAGGTGCTAAGAAAGTATCTGGGAGCTCCATTTGGAAATCCCTGCACTGGGGAAACATACAGCAAAAGTATAAGGCACTTAGATATCCTTAGTCCTATATCTCTAAATTCTTTCCTTACTACTTGGTGTAAGCAATAATGTTAATAGTAATAGCAAAGTGGTAGGAACAAAGTTAGAGACTAATGCAGAAATAATCAGCATAAAATGCCTACAGGTGACTAGGGACTGCCTTTTGTAACTGTAGGATGGGACAGGGGCTGAAATCTTGCCTCCACTTCCATCAACAGCAAAACTGCCATAGAATGTAATGCATATATAGAAAAGTTCCACTAAACAAGTAGCTAAACATCCACATTTGGAAGGAAAAGATCTTGTGACTGTGATGTGAGTGATAGAGCCAAACTGTTGAAGCTAAACAAGTTTGAGACAGGTAAGTATCTAGATGGGAAAGAACCTCTGAACCAATGCATGCTGCCTTGAGTTCCATGACGCAGGAAAGGTGGGATATAAATGTATCCAATACATGCAATAAATACACAGATGAAATGAACTGGCAAAATCCAAAAGGCAGTTTTCATCTCATAAGATCTATCTCCACCTTACCTTTGTACACTTTCTAATAAACTCAACAGATAGTGGGATTATCCTGTCAAACAAACTTGTTATAAACTCTTTATGCAAGGGAGTGACTGTGGGTGGCATCAGATGTAACCAGGACAACATCAGTGGTCTCCAGCCTAACATCTGGGGTTCCATGTAGACCATGCCACATCTAGAAACCTGCAGAAAAAGGACACAATTTCATATAGCATGGATTTGTGCAAATCAGACTCAGCACATTATATTTGAGTCACTGTTGTTTTTCCTGTCACATTTAACATAAGCCCTATGGAAGCCTCCTCCACTTACTGCGTATGCACATAATCCACCTTGGCCACCTTGCATTTTCATACAGTTCATTTCGGATCTGTGCAAAAGTAGGCCTCCATTTCACAGATTTACATCTGCATAAATTGTACAGCAGTGGCCCCACTTTTCTGCAACTTTCCATGGCTTAAAAATGCAAATCACAGTCAGTTTTAAAAACAGAAATCTGCCTGCGGGCTCAACAGTCAGTGCCAGTGCAGGGTTGACAGAACAGACTCACAGGGCTGAGTCAAGAAAATCCATTGGATTTTCCTCCCACTGTCAGATCCATCCCACATCCTGAGATACAACCAATATGCTCAAAAATAATTTTGCTCAGCCAGCGCCTGCAGAAGATTATAACTATAGAAGCAGTTCTTTTCAGCATGGTTAGTCCTAACTGAACTGAATATATTGCAGGCCTTGCAAAAGCTGCCTTGTAACTTTTAACTCCGACCTGATCAAAAGTTAGCTGACAATTGCACATTCACAGGTCATCCTGTTGTTATCTCAAGAGTATCAGATTAAGTCAACACTACTGATCAATTTCTACTTTGTGGAAAAAATCCTGAATACTACTTAACTTTCCTTCCCCCCCCACCCCCGTTTTCTTGTTAAAAGGAACTGCTGAAAAATGAAGACAATGTCTCTCCCCCACACACCCCACCACACACAGAGAATGCATTTATCTTAGCTTATGCTTTACATGTAAGCAAGCTAAGAGAGGATATGTACAGAATATGCACCCCAGTTCTAAAGTCAGAGCTCTGTAAAAAACCTTGCCTCTGATACAAACGAAAATATTTTTTAAGGAAGTGGGAATCCAAATGAGAAAGAAAAGGAGGTGGAAAAACCATTGCATTAAAAAAAATAAAAGCAAACAAGAGTTCTCGGCAAGCTAATTGTAAATACATTTACTCAGAAATGTCCCAGTGATTTCAAGGAAATTAACTTTTAAGTAAATGCACTTAGGAAGCAAGGCTTTAAAAAAAGGGATAGCAAAAAGCTTGCAATTAACGGAACAATTCAATGATTACTTAATTCTTTTCGCTCCCTAACCCAAGTAGCTTGGAATCCACAGTTCAGCACAGAGATTACAAAAGAAGGGGAGGGAAGGGGAAGTAGGTGTAAACAAGGGAAGGATACATGTTTATTATAGTTACACTACTTAGGTTTAGCTACAGAACAGTATGAGTTAATAAGAACAGAGCAGGGCTGTCAAGGGCAGGATATTTTGGATGGTATTAATTCATAGGATTGCCATAAATCAGAGATGGCTTGGCAACACATAAGAAGAACAACAGTATGTGAACTAGAGGAATGTGCCAATGAAAAGTTGAGTTTTGAGGATGGATCTGAAGGAAATAGTAGCATCCTGCAGGTGGTTCTTGAAGATTGCTTTAGATATGGAAGAGCAGCAAGAGAGAAAGGGTTGAGGGACTAGGAGACTTTCTCATAGTGGAGAAAGGTGGAGCTGGAGACATAAAGATTACAACCAGGGATGTGTTGGGGTACAAGAGGAAAGGTGGAGGGGTAAATGGCATAAAGCTTAGAAAATAAGGACAAAGACATCATGCAGGAGCCAGATAAAAACAAAAATAATCATTGGTAGTCCAATTCTATAACCCACTGCATTTATAACGCATCTCAAAGCAGGAACTGGTTAACTTCTCATGAGCTACTATATTCTCTCAACAGTAGTTCAGGGCTCAGAGCAATCTGCCTCTCTGATAGTCAAGCTCTATAATAGCGAAACTTGAATCACAGGAAGGGTTTCCCAGGTTTAGTACACACAAGCTCATTGTTATAAGATCTTCAAGCAGCGCTGAGGGAGAACAGGCTTAGGATATTTGCACCTAAAACTTCCCATCAAAGAGCAGGCAGGCTGGTCATTTAATTTTCCAGAGAGTGAACACTTGTCATTTCTTTCCCTTCCTGTGTGCAATATTTTTAACTGTACTTTGATTAAAATTGGGTGGGATCACAGAGGGGCCATCTAAAGATGCTTGGTGGGAAGTTGACCATTCCATGCTGAAAGTACAAGATATCAGATGTTCACATAAGAGCCTAATTGGGCCACTGGTCCAGTGCTGTACAGAGACTGCCATGCGGGTTGATTAATGTACTGGTGCTCTTATTCTAACCAAATTCACTAGGTGGGGCTGCACTATGTGATTCTCTTACGGCTTTCACTGGGTCCTGGGTGATATCTTTTGGTGCTACCCTGAAATGCCACCGAAGTGAGTTGCATGGCATACTTCATGGCTAACACAGCATAACTAGTCAACTCCGCTCCACTTGTCATGCACAAGATGCTGTTTTGGCTACTGATTTACTATGTATTGTTTGTGCCCAAGTGACGAGACCGGATCTAAAAATATTAGGTTGCTAATTAGGAGAAAGAGATGTGTGTCCCTCTCTGAACTAGTCATTGCTGTGTTCTGCTGACAACTCCACAGGAAGCTGCCTTAGAGAAAGACAGACCATTGGTGGTCCAGCTAGCTTAGTATTAGCTACACTGAGTGGTAGTGGCTCTCAGGGTTTCTGACAGGACTCTCCTAGGCCTACCTGAAGATGCAGGGAAATGTAGCTGGAACCTTGGATTTATTAATCAACAATTTAGGACTAAATAATATTAAACTAGTTAGGTTACTCAAGCTTATTCTTCCAGTAGGTCAACCTTTCCTAACCTAGTACCCACCAGATGTGTTGGACGATAACTCAGACCATCCCCAGCCATAATGTTGCTGGCATTAGTGGGAGTCCATCACATCTGGAGAGCACCAGGTTAGGAAAGACTGCTGTATGTGATGCCCATCCATTTATATTTCCTGTAAAACCGTTTTAATAGGTTTGTAATATGTTGTTACTTGTAAGCAGCCTAGAAAGGCCTTTGGCAGTTACAGGTAGCATATAAAAAAATAAAAAAATAAATAAAACCAGCCTAGAAAGGCCTTTGGCAGTTACAGGTAGCATATAAATAAATAAATAAATAAATAAATAAATAAATAAAACCAGCCTAGAAAGGCCTTTGGCAGTTATAGGTAGCATATAAATAAATAAATAAAACCACTGAATGTATTTTATGTCTTCTTATTGTTATTTTTTAACTTATGTTCTTCGTTATCAGTCCAAAGGACCCTTTATTCCTATTTGTTGTCAGGCGTTGCTACCTCCTGTGGCTAAAGCAATGAACCATACCATTTGCAGTAACAGTCAGAGCCATTCACTTGGGCCTCCCACAGCCCATCCATGTTTCCATTCCTTCACATAACTCCATTGCAAACTTCCACAGACAAGGAGCTCCTACCCATCGCATGGCAATGAATGGATATTATCATCCCTTTAGCAATTTTGGCATTAAAAAGCTAGTGATTAACTGGTAGTGAGGAAAGAACTTATCCGCAACATATCAGCTTGTCAAAATTGCATTTTATGTAAAAAAACAGCCTTCCAACTGGGCGAACTTACAGTAGCAGGAGAAGCAACCTCGAGGTCCATGGGTTCAAAAACAAGACTCATTTGCTGGGACATCTGGATGATCTCGCCACTCATTAAACAAAGTTTCTTGTTATCATCCAACACAGTATTCATATTCTCGATCCATACGGCATCCACTGGCCCATCAAATATAAGCCACTTCCTATCAGGTGTCTGGATTGAAAGAAAACAAAACCAATATCAGAACTGATGTGCTGAGCCAGAAGAGGCATCTCCCCTGCTCTCTCCCATAGAAGAGGCAATGCCTCTTTTCAGCTGCTGCTGTAACAGGGAGCCCAGCTCTCCCACATTTTATTTATTTAATTTATTCATTCATGTACATCCCAATAGCTTTTGGGGCTGTATATAATTCCAAGCAGTCCAATTCCAAGCAGGTGGCAGAGGGGCAGAGTTGAGCAGATGACCTTGCAGTTTCAAGGCTCTCTAGTGAAGATTTTCAGAAGGAGCATAGGAACCAGCCCACCTTGGAACCGAAGGGACCTTTCAGAACTGGGCAGGGGAGAAGATACATGAAGAGTTCCTTGACCTGTCAGGAGATAACCAGTGAAGCAAGTGGACTAAGTAAGAAGTGTTCAACATTCCTGCCATCTAACCCTCAAGCAGTGGGAGCCACCCTGAGGGCAGAGTCAGAATCTTTTCTGGAGAGAAGGAGGGGAAGTTTCGGTTTGGATTCAGTTTTTCAAAGGGGCAAACGTTTCTCCCACATCCCAAAGAAAACACTATTTTGCTTTATGCAGTTTTGTAACCTGTTAAATTTTAATGAAAGAACTATGCTTCACATTCTCATCTGCTGGAGAGGAAAAACTTCCTCTGTATGGAGGATGGAGAGATCTGCTCCTGAGAGTCATCTGTGAGCATCTTCTGAAAACAAATGCTAGCATCAAAACCTGGTGATTCACTGACTAGCCTGCTCCAGCAGAAGTGACTGCTGACACAATAGGAAGTTATGCTTCCTAGAGCAATCCTGTAAACTAGCCAAAGGAAACCTTTCCAGGTCAGGTCATCGGAGCTCACTTTTGCAAGGCCAATGGAACTGTTCCGCACTAGCTCGTTTCCAGCTACTCTAGGAAACACTAATAGCCATTCCTACCAGCACAAGGGCAGTTCTGAATATGGCCCAAAGAAAAAGCTATGTAGAAACATTTTAATGCAAAAGTATGCAGAGCCAACTAAGTAGTCCATCAATTAGAATTCATATGATTTATCCAATAAGAAGTCTTCAATCCCTTGACAGCTATAAAGACCTTCCTTGTAATACAACTGTGGGAGTGGCAAAAAAGATAATGCCTCCAAAACAAAGTCACTTTTGAGGGGGGGCACTGTGTGCAATATGAATTATTTTAATCTCACTGAGTACTTACAGCTGAAGAAGCAAATGCCCTAAAGCTCACAGCTAGGATACCATCAGACCACTCATGAGAAACTGGATCAAATTGTCCATACAGCTGTCCCATGGTTATAGCTTTGGGGTTGATAACAGTGATCTGCACTTTATTTTCCTCCATCAGCCCCTAAAGTAGATCAAAAGAACCTGCATTTAATAAAGCTCAAATATGTTCACTGAGGGGGTGGGGTGCAATAGACTGATTATTTGGTTTGGCCATACATAACAACAAAGGAAAAAACGGCAATGAACATCTCATTCTTGCCAGGTATGCAGGAAAAAGTACTTATGCCTTCCTTGGTGCACACCGGATGTTTCACCGAGGAACCAGAGCCCTCCCTTTGGGGAAAGGAGAAGAGCAGGCAGGAGCTTAACATGCCGGCCAAGTAGGGCTCTCACATACATGAGTAATCAATCAGAAGCTTTCACTGTTAAGAGCACCTATTTTCAATTACTTGTGACATCCTTAATCACTGTAACAACTGAGGTGAATGCTGCCAGCAGAAGAAGGTTGACAGGAAGGCACATTATTTGTTCAAAGTGAAAGATCAAATTTTATAGGACAAAAAAAATGACATCCAGCATGACCAGAAGAATAATATTTTTACTATTCGCAAAAATAACATTGTTAAGGCTTGCTGTTAGGTTGAGGGAAACTGCCTGCATATGTATTTAACATACATGTAAGGACGTGCACAATCGGAACTAAATATTTCCTTATAAGCTTTCTACTAAGTCTGCAGTGATTATATCACTCATCTTAAATTTTAAAATGTAATAAAATATTTCATTGTAGAAGTTTAAACATTACTCAAGTCTCACTGAACTCAGTGGGATTTACTTCTGAGGAAACAAAGTTAGGATTGTGCTTCATATTTCAAAAGGCATCCTGTTTGCTTTTCAGGATACAATTTTCTGCAAAGATCTTTATTTACTTTTTCACACAAGTCACCCAAGGCAGCTGCCAAAACCCGATACGCAGATGTTTTTCCTCCAAACGGCTCTCCAACTATCATAAAGCCATGGCGCACAATCATCATTTCAAATATCTGCAAGATTTTCTCTGAAAAGAAGTTAGTCATTTGTAAATTCATCTCATCACAGTTTATCTTGATAGCTTCCAGGATGTCATTGTAATCTGGTTTCGGCAGCTTCACACCAGGAAACAAATCCGAAGTAATGCCCTGTCAAAGGATGAATTACAATGAATTTTCATCATAACAATCACAAGTGGTCTCTGCATGCTCTGCAACACAATCTCTCTCCCTCTCTCTCTCACATACACACATAAGCACAAACCCTCTTTCCAACCAACCACATCATCACATAGCTATAAAAAAAGCTGTCTGACAAACACATGAAACTGATCAAATGCTTGTTAACAAAGAAGCATAAATCAATACTGATCAAAATGTTCATGTACAGCCCAAGAAGGCAACCTGGTGCATCCCAAATGTTCTGGACTACAACTGCCATCAGTTCCAGCCAACAAGCCCAATGGTTGGGCTGATGGAAGTGGTAGTGAAATACTTCCAGAGGGCACCAGATGGTCTTTGTTGTTGTTGTTAGTCTTGAAGTCATGTCCAACCCATCGCAACCCCATGGACAACATTCCTCCAGGCCTTCCTGTCTTCCACCATCCCCCAGAGTCCATTTAAGCTCACACCAACTGCTTCAGTGACTCCATCCAGCCACCTCATCCTCTGCCGTCCCCTTCTTCTTTTGCTATCTATTGTTCCCAACATTAGGCTCTTCTTCAGGGAGTCCTTCCTTTTCATTAGGTGGCCAAAGTATTTGAGTTTCATCTTCAGGATCTGGCCTTCTAAAGAGCAGTCAGGGTTGATCTCCTCTAGGACTGACTGGTTTGATTGCCTTGCGGTCCAAGGGATCAGATGGTCTACCCCCTGGTATTCACCATGCAGCAGCTTAAAAGCGAGGAGGAGGAGGAGGAGGAGGAGGAGGAGGAGGCAGAGGAGCGCTCTTTAAAATGGTGATTTTGATGGGCTTTTTGCCCTAAGATGCAGGTTGGAACTAGAACATTTTAAGTTGAAGGCAGGGAATAGGAGAACAGAGGCAGTATTAATTCACAAGACAGGAGTGAGTTGAATGGCTGAAGAGAAACATGGTGGCCTGAGATATTTTGCTGCCTGAGTCTAAGGACAAGAGGGTACGTCCTTCCTTTCATGCACAAAGATTGGACTGGTAGCTCAATCTTTCTCCCACACTGGTGATGGGACCATGTCCTCCACCTCATGTGATGACAGTAGGCTAACTTAGGAGGCATAAGGCAGTTTTTATGGTGCACAGGTCTCTCTTTAGGGCCTCGCTACCACCTCCCAGGATGTGCTGTCTGAGGCAGCTGCCTCATTCTGCTTAAAGGTTGGCGGGCGGGGGGGGGGGGACAACACTAACTGAGGGAAAGACAGGTGATCTGGATAGGAAATTAAGTGTGTGGGGGCAGATCCAGGTGAAATCAAAATTGCAGGATAGCATATTAAAGGAGCAATAATTGAGGCAGTACTGATGACTGGGATTCAGATGTCTCTTCTGCTTTGTACTTGAGTTTGTGGACCCATACAACTTATAAGCCTCTCTCAAACTCACTGCTTTTGCAGAATGAATATTGGATAGTAAATTAATGGAAGGGCAAATTATTTGCAGGGCTTGATGCATCTCTCTTTCAGATTAAGTTGGTGACCTTAGGCAAATCAGTTGTCTCATCAAATCTAGCATTGGTTTCCAGTGGGAGCCAGCCAAGTGCCCCTGGGAAAGCCTCCAAACATACCTTGAGGGGAATGTTCATCTATTAACATTTGGCCCTAGAATCTTTAGAATAGAGAGACTGTTTTGTAACATTGGTTCCATTTAGGTTGAATTTTTTTTTTTTTTAGGTTGAATTTTTTTATTTAAATAAAAACATAGCCTAGTAGAACATACATGTTCTGTATGCAAAAAGTCCCAGGTTCCGTTGCTAGACTCTCCAGCCAAAAGAGCTCTAACTCAGATGCCATTTTGAGGACCCAAAGTTCAGAGAGAGGATGTGTGTTTTGTATATGGGAGCTCCAGGTGCAATCTCAAGCAGTTCTGACTGAAGGGAAAAACTCTGCCAGTCAGAACGATTGTGCTCAAATGAGGGGAGAACATCTTTTGAGGCAACAATTGCCACTGCATATCTGCTGAGAGAAATCTAAATCTGTTAAGGTCATGCATTTCACAGAGCTTCTGACAACTCCCAGGTTTAAACTAATAGGCATGTTTAAATGCTTGGGAACTATTGCACTTTTCTCTTGACACTTCAATCGCATGTTCAGGGTAAAAATAACTTAAAGTAAAATGTCCAAGGTTATAGCATCAACCAAATGTGCACTCTCAAGCAAAATAAGAATACTTGTAGTGAGGGGTAAGAAACAAAGAATGAAAATATCTCCATGGCTTTACTGATATTGTATGTATACAAAAAACTGACATGTCCACAAACACAGGGATGATTTAGATAAAATACCACTGACCTACATTTGTTGGTTATAGCTTACATTTTTCTCACTGCAGCTAAAAGTGTTACATTAGGGCCTTAAGCAGGCCTTCATCACTCTGAGAATCAAAGAGCCATACATAGCTTGTTTTTCATACTTAATCCTACTGAAATCAGCTAAAAGGAGATGAAATTTTGAGATATAGAAGTGTTTTTTTTTAAAAAAGCAACTGTATATCCACATTTTTGTACCTCACTGAAGAAAATGGGAATCTCCCCACAAGAAGCTAAAACCAGACAATACACAATTGCACATGTCTTTGTCCTCATAGATTATGGGGGGTTTTAATTCAGCCTCAGGCAGCTATTCAAATGCATAAAAGAACAGCAGGGGATGTTTGAAGCACAACCCATTTCTTTCCAGTCGTTTATCATTCCAAATTACTCCTTTCTCTCCAGCTGCTGTACAATGTTAGGGGAAAAATCATAGGACTCCCATGTATTATTCCCCACAGGGGGAAAAAAAGCAGCAGCTGGGGTTAACTTTGAATGAACATTCAACAGGGAAGAAAGAGTTAAGAAGACCCACCCCACTTCTTTTTGCAGCCTCTTCAAGATGCTTTTCTTTTTGTATGAAATGTAGTATGGGCTGAGATCCCTTTCAGCCTGAAAGCCAAATTCAGTTTTGAAGATGTTTTGGGGAGGCTAAGCAGGACAAAAGATAAAAAGGGCAGGACCCTAAAAATACCATGGTATTTAGCTTAAAGCTCTTATTGCATTCCAACCTTTTAGAATAAGGGGGAAATCAGCAACAGCTGGAAAACTATAACATGCTTAGCAGTTTGCTGAAAGGGTGGGACCAGTGTAAGAGAATCTTGATAACTAGTGAACCCGATATTTATACTGGGACTCCAGATGGACCTAAAACGCAACACTTCTGATGTAGGCCAATGCAACCCATATGCAAGTGGCATCTAGTTGACCTTCAATAAATAGTGCATGCTTTCACACAGAGACTGGATACTGATGAGCATTTTATCATACATCTCAACCTGGCATAAGGTAAAATTCTACTTTCCAGTGGGAAGAGTAGCAAGTAGTTATGGTGCCAATCATCTGTTAGGCAAGGGAAGGAAGAGGCTGGATTTAGTTCCACACTTTGTTTCCCTCCTCACTGAACACCTAATTGGTACAACTTCTGCTTACTGTGGTAGGGCTACATGGATGCAGTCCAACATGCTACATGGAAGCACAACTGGAGCAGGATCTGAAAGTCTATATTCCGCTGATAGCCCATGCAGAGATTCAGCTCTCATTCCCTAACCCTAAGCTGTCCAGTTTTTTCTTTTAAAATGCCATTGTTCTTTACTGTTTCTTCACTGTACACAGTTTTATTTATTGGTCCCATAATATTGTGTGCTCCTACAATATTATACCTACAATCGATAAACCTCATCAGTCTATAGATTAACAATCTGTATTGCCTCTTACAAAAAGTCCCTTACCTCAAAAAGTGGTAGATCATGAGACAAGAACTTAGGTAAGTTTACATCTATAATGGATCTTAGCAGCAAAATTTCTTCATTTTCATCTGGATATTTCAGCTACATAAAAGATAATTTATTTCAGTTATAAGGCTGTTTCAGCTTATCCCCTGAAAGTTTTAAAAATATATCTTAAGTTTAATTTAAGTCCCTTTGATTTCAATAGGTCTACTATAAGTAAGATTAACATTGGATGGAATGAAATAAACCATTTTGTTTAAATATGCATATTTCAGAGTAATTGACATGTTCTAGATATAGGATATGTATACTTTCTGCAAGCTTTTATAACACAAATTCTGATCTTATGTTATTAGTTGAGATTCCCACTGAAAAATCCAGTGAGAACTTTATATGGATATTTGGTTTAGAACATCTTAAACTTCTGGGGGTGGGGGGTTGCACTGAAAAGTAAGTTCATGCTGGATCAAAAGAAGCTAAACCTGCTACTTGGTGAAGCTACAGCATTTAGCATTGAAGGTATCTTCTGCAGAATTTGTCAGCCCATGAAAAATCTAACACTGACCAGCTGCCTGGAACTCTGTGATATATAAATGGAGCTGCAGGGTAAGCCAATTCCCCCACTGACTTCAGTACTGGTGGAAGTTTAATGCACATATTGTGGAGATGTCCAGTTGCCACTGCAATGAACATCAAAGCTCTTGTCCACACAAAAGATTAGCCTCCATGCCAGAGCTCCTGCATACAGAGGGAGGCATATGATTGGGGCAATTGTTCATCTTTCTTTATATTACAAATGTAAAGAAAGGAAAATGTGACAAGAAAATCATTTTGTTTGTCTTTGGTATTGTAAAACCAAGAGAACACTATTAGATGTGACAGCCAGATAAACAGGCTGTCACTTTTATTACTTTTAAGTCAACATCCTGGGACTTAGTATACCTCTAAGTCAAATTACTTCCATAAAAGAGCTGAGACTGGAGCTAGACTGTTTCATGTAAGGAAAAGAAATACCTTATTACTCCGGTTTTTAACTGGTATTAAGCTGCAGTTCCTGGTTTAATACAAACCAAGAACACCTAAACAAGTCTGAATGGGGAGGAAGGGAGAAGAAAAAATGCTTGGTCCTGATGCTCATTCCCAGCCTGAAGTCAGAAAACATTTCCAACCCATGGTGCAAGCCACTTTTTTCTAAGCTGGTGTCTTCCAGATGTGCTGGATTACAACTCCTATAACCCCAGTCAGTATTGCTCAAGTGAACATAACTCAGAGCCCCTTTGTGCAACGCAAACTATGTGAGGCCCATATCAACATGTCTTCTTGCAACCAAGGATGAAAGCACATGAAAAAAATTATATTTGATTAAAGATCGAAGTCAATTAGAAACACCAGTTTACTTCTAGGATATTACATAAATTCCACATGCTAAACAGCCTATGAAAACCATGCACAGATGCCTACCTTCAGATTACCAGCTGCAGTAAGCACTGACTTCACAGCTCTCATGCCATAGTCATAGTGGTGCTGGGAGGACAGCTGTTCTGAACACAAGCGATAGGTTGCCACAATCTTCACAGAAAGAGGTCGGGCGGTGACAAATCCACAGGAGTACAGTACAATTTCAGCAATCATGGCATAATCCGGTACCATCATAGCCACTGTCCGAAACAGGGCCTGTTAAACAAGCATTGATGCACAGGTTGACTGCAGCACCCTATCCAGTAACAGTATTACGATCCCTTTAAAGGCCCTCAGGAAGTTTCTAACAGTTGCATCAAGCTGAATGCCATTGTCAGTATACAAACTGTGCTCTGGATTGGTAAAGATAATGGGTGACATCTAATGACACATGAGTGTGACCTGTATTTGTGAAATGGACTTCCCAGTATCTCTTTCCTCATATATCCTCATGATCCCCACATCTGCTCTGCGTGTCCTCCAAACTCCTGAAGGAGATGGTGGGGTATACAGAGGGCTGTAGAGGGTGGCAATGTTCAACAGTGGCAGATGGGACTTTAGATTTCACCCATTTAGTGCCCAAACAGACCCCACAAATAAGGGACAAAACCAACACATTACCCAAAAATCTTCATGAGAGAGACAGAGCAAAAAAATGGAGTAACTGTCTAAAGCTTTAACTACATAGGATTCTTTATAAAGATAAAGCCAGACATCTGCTAGACAGTACTTACTTTCACACAAGCAGAAATTAAGAAAAGCCCCGTTGGATCAGTTGGCAGTCTCTAGTCTCCAGTCCCATGGAGATTTCCCCTGGATGAATCCCTACTGTAATCTTTAATCGCAGATTAGAAATAAAAGGAAGGCATGCAAATGTGTGAGGGACTCAGCCAACACTGGAGGCAGCTGCATTTCCCAGCCCTGTTTTACCCTTCTCATATGCCTCACAGTAAGGGTAAATGGATGGGGACAAGACGCAGTGCAGGTAGCCCTGGAGTGCCTTCCCCACTGAAAAGGATGCCATATCAGCAAAACATCCCCAGATGAATCAGTCAGAGTGGCTTCAGCACATGCTGGTCTCCGCTGATGAAGGAAACCCATACACAGAAATGCAGGATCCTGGTTGAGATGATGGGTGGAGTTGGTGTGTTGGCTGGGAACCAAATGATGTTAGGTGGGAGGGACCAAGCCCTGCACAGAGCTGACGGGGGGAGGAGAGGCACCTGTCCCCCACCCCAATTTAGCTTCTCAGTCCACTCTTACCCAACATCCTGTTTTCCACAGGGGCCAACCAGATGTCACTGTGAATCCCACAAGCAGGACATGAAGGATGCTGAAGTTCAACAGATTTTAATATATGGGGATATTTTTTGAATATAAGTGTATATACATCTATTAAATTAATGCATTTACTTTATGGCATATATCCTACAATGGTTCCTATATGATGAATTCACAGGCAAATACAGATCAGGAGACTTTCCTCTGCGCAAGCAGTCTCTGGGGATACCCATGCCCAGCTCAGAGGAAGGCATTTTGGCCTGGCAGGCTCTCTCAGGAGCTGTGCCAGGGGCTTCTCTGGCTAATATGGTCTTCTAGAAGATGACTGCTCCAGAAAGCCTGGTCTGCCATCTTCCACTGCAGCAAATGCCATGCCAGGAAAAGAACCAACAGGGTTCTCCAGAACACACACTAGACATAGACCCTCTTGGAGCGAGCAATGCTGGACTTCCTGCCAGCAATGGGAGAAGCAAAGCAATTCACTGCTCCCCTGTCTGAGGCAGGAACTTCACCCTGTTTCATGGAAACATTGGCCCTAGAAAAAGCCACAGGATGCCCTACCTTGGAAGTGAGAATGGCGATTTCTAGTTGGTCTTCCCCTAGCCAGTACAGCACAGGTAATGTCCTGCTACCAGCATCAAAAACTGCCACCACAGACCTTGTTATGATTGTTCCATGACAATATAGGTTTTTGGTTTTTATTCCATGCATTAGCTTTGAAAGTTATTTAACAAGAAAGGAAAAGAAAGAATAACATCAACCTCTCCCAGGCTTTTCTTTCAGAGATCACAGTACTCAGAATTCCCATTCATTAGCCATGCTGGCTGGGACGGATGGAGCAGAACTCAAAATATCTGCAGGGCACCAGGTTGGGGAAGGCTGAAGTATGGCCACAGGTCAATCCTAGGTATTCTTACACAGAAGGAGTTTCCATGGCATTTTGAAGGGTGTACCTCTGGGGAAGTGACACAATTTAGGACTTTAACCCTGATTTTCTGCTTCTAGTACCTTCAGATTATCTGGAAGTTCAGAGCGTCCAGCATAACCAGGATTCATCGTTATAAAAACGGCACATGTCGGGTTAAGTCTGAGCTCCGTCCCTTCAAATACCAGTAAGTCAGACCCAGCGTTGATACCTATGGAAAAAGGGAATCAGGTATCATTTTAACCATGTCTGAGACAGGTTTTCTCTTCATGCAGGTTAGATTAAAAACAAATTAAAACAATTTACCTCTCTGGATGGTAAGAATTTGTTGAGCAACAACAGAAAGTACTTCCAAGTCAATCCTGTTAAATTCATCAAAACAAGCCCAGGCTCCACAGGAAAGCAAACCCTAGAAAGAGACAAACACAGAGACACACTCACAATATAATTCCAGTAATTATTTTCAGTTTTAAAATAAATGAGAAATCAGCTCTGAAACAGAGCAGTAAATTTATCCATTTATTCTAATTCTTTATCATTTAAAATTGATTTGCACACAAAGACCTGTACAGCTATAAAGCCTATGATCTGGTCATAAATGACTGCTGTCTGTTCATTCACACCTTAAAGAATTTTCCAAGAGCGAGATAATCCAGTCCATCAGAGCAATTGAAAACCACACACTGCTTAGCAACAGCTTTCGCCAAATCCTTTGTTGTTTCTGTTTTTCCAGTTCCAGCAGGGCCTTCTGGAGCACCACCAAGGTGAAGGTGGAGAGCACCGAAGAGAGTTCTGAAGTTAAAGGGGGGGGGGGGGATTTGTAAATCAATCAATCAGTAAAATGCCACAGCATTGAAAATAATAAAATATCTTGGGGAGGAGATTAAAAATTATCTGCTGGTCAATCCTAAAAAATTGTGCTGCCATAACCATGTACTATGCCACAATAACCATTTCAGCGTAGGCTAATAAGCCTGGCTCGCTGCACACTGCGGTTTACATAGTGGGATCCAGTCTTAGAAATGAATGTGTATCCCCTCTTCATTCTTCCTGCTTTCTTTGGCATGAATTCGCTTCTTCCTTTCCCTGTCTAACTTAGGCTATTACCTGGAAATACACACCACTGAACAGAAAAAGATTTACTTCTAAGGAAGCCTGTATATGAGTGCTCTGTAAAAAAGAAAGTATCACCTTGTCAACACCAGTGTGGATTAGAAGGACATGGGGTTAGATATTAACTGAGTTAATAATCACAATTTGAAGTGGGATTGTACTTGGTTAATGTAGATTTAATGCTAATGCTGCCCTCTCCAATATTCATGTGGTCCTCAGAGGCCAAAAAAGTTGCCCTATATGGTGTTAAAAAGTGTTAGCATTTAGAATCAACACTCCAAAAGTTCACTCAACAAAAATAAGTTTTCAATTAAGTTAGTGGAATTAATATATAATAAATTTTACTAGTCTACTCAGATTATGGTTCCATAATATAAATATATTGCCACTTGGAGATCCTTGAAGTTATATATAACCATGTTAATTGAAATATGAATATACTTACAGTAGAGAACTTCCATAATAATGGAAGAATGGGGCCATATCTTTCCATTGTGGCAACTCTCAAGCCTGATGATGCCATTATATCTTCTCTATTAGATAAGCTATTTTAATAATACATTCATACACGTTTTGGAATGCTGGGAGTTGCTTCTGCATAGCATTGCACCATTGGAACTTGTGACTTACCTGTAGCATCTATCAGTAAGTGGGGTAATAACCAATCTAGGGGTATTGCCAAGATATTCATATCCATACTGCAAGCCCGCATTGATCATCTTTGTCTGTAGATGCCCTTCCTACATAAAACATGAAATGTGCAGAATATAGAAACTGAAAACGAATGTACTCAAGAAGACTTGTACTAAGACTTGAACAATGCTTCTACAAACAATTATTTTAGTAGATTCTATTGTTATTTTTCAAAGCAAATGTGGGGGGCAGGAGAATTTCACATACTGATGGAGTTTTCCTTCTAGTTTAATTTCAGCAGCTCCAACATGCAACAACTCAAACTGTTTTATCTCACTGGGTAGAAAAGTTGCAATGGCAAAAAAGATTTGCAGTGACATATTGCATGTATAAACAGCATTACTGGATCATGCCTGTGAAAGCGATTCTTTGTTTTATTGATTTATACCCCACCTTTCAAGATTAAACTTTCCAAAGCATCTGACAACATGAAGAAAAATAATAGTAAAGAATAGTTTAAAGGTACATTAAAAGCAGTATTCCCTAAGCTGCTACCCCACAGATGTGTTGGACTTCAACAGCCATGGAGATAATACTGAAAAAGTCCTGTACATCTGATCAGGCCTAAGGACAAACTTTCAGAGCAGGTCTTAGGGCCCTGATAGATTAATATTGCTGTAAGCAGTCCTTCACACAGCACAGTCCTTGGGCACTTAGGCCAGTACTGTGTCAATATGACAGCAATACAAGCAATTTGCATCAAGACCAGAAACTGATAAGCAGGTACTACAATTAGTTTAGGATCAGCATAATAACAAGACCAAAAAAGATGTGACACACATACATACATTCATTCATTCATTCATTCATTCAAAGCTTTTGTATGCCATCCTATTATACAAGATCTCAGGATGGCTTACAATAATGCATTACAATAATACAGTAATTACAATGTAATGCATCTTTGTATTTAACATACAAGTTTTTGTAAAATGCAAATAGTAGCTTATTCAGACTGCATAATTATTGGGATCACAGCAGGTGGGGGTGGGGGGGAGAATGTAACCCTTTTCTCCTCTCCTTTGGTCCCAATCACTCATCTGACGCTCCCATGGCACTAATGGGGCACATCATATCTAGTTTGGTCCTATGCTAAGTGCCTTCCTCCTCCCAGTACTCTGGTGACTGAATTCTGGACCATTCATAATTTTCAGACTGTTTTGAACACACCTACTAAAAAGATTATTATTCTATATTAATATTTCTTAACATGCTGATGTTGGCATTTTCATATCAAACCATATGAAAGACCTGCACATTACTTTCCCTCTGCCACCCACTGTAAACAGCAGCCATGCCATCATGATTTGACTGAACTCTAGACCATGCCAATTTTAAATAAAGAGATCAACTCACGTTTGGGAAAATATTTTGACACCTCCTCTAGGGCAAAGAACATGAAGATGATTTCACAATTTTCTGAACATGTGTTACTAGCAATCTGTTAAATTGCTACTCTAACAGCACAATCCTGTGCATGATACACAAGGTCCCACAGTGTTCAGTAAGGTTTAATCCCTAGTAAATGCATTTAAGATTGCAGCCTAAGACACACTTAATTGTGTCAAATCTTGTACTATTAAATGGGATTAAATACTATTAAATGTACTATTTCAGGACCAACTCAGCTTGGTCCTGAAAAGTTAATGCCATGATTCCACCAAAAGCCAGAATAGGGCCAACTCAGATGAAAAATACATGCGTGACCCTTCCATTTGACCTTTCCAACATCAGAGAAACTAAAATATGACAGAACAAGCTTTATCTGTGTGCCTCCTACAAATTCAGCAAGTGTGAAGGAAACTCAAGTTATGAAAAAGTCATTTTAATTCCAACTATATATGTATGGCTATTAGCCACATTACTTTGCAGTACACTGGATGATGGACAAGATCCCTTTTGATGTCAGCAAACAAAAAAATCATATTAATGTATCTTTCCCCCATGTCAGCAAATGAGCCCAAATCGGAAAGCTGCAAACACAAATTACTTCCGAATCAATTCACAAATATTGCTTACCTCCCAATAGTACCGAAGCTGACTTAGCCATTCAAAGTCACTGTCGTCATTGATATGCTTGCTGACGAGAGAGGCAAGGACATCCCGAGCATGGACGTCCAGGACAACGAGTGCACCCAGAGTCACACGGTTCTGCTTAGACAGCTTTCCTCGCACCAAAGTGACAATGCCATCAATCTGCTCATTGCACTGGGTCAGGTAATCGTCAAGGGCCTATGGGAGTTTGGGGAGGGGGGGAGAAAAACCAGGTACAGATGGCTACAAAGCAAGGATGTAACAGCAACTGAGGATTTCAATTTCCCTGGTATTTGTCGAGAAACATATCTGCCAAACATGGACCCTCCAAGAAATTCCTCACTTGTATTACTGAAAATGTCTTCCTACAGAAAGTGAAAGGCCTGGCCAGGCCTGGTTAGTATTTGGATGGAATACTTGAGTCCTGCATTGAGTCCAACCCAATGGCCTTCTAGGCCACTTCCTACTTTAGGATTCTATTCTATTTTATCTGAGCCCCACAAAAAATCCATGCACATGCATTTCAGATCATGAAAAATAAAATCCTTGTATTCCAAAGAATTTCCAAAAATTTCACACTGTCATTTGCCACCCCCGTAAGTGAGCATAGTATGTTTTTCACCAAGGCCAAAGGCCACATCTTTTGAAGCCACATATTCACCCCTGTAGCATTTGACTTATGTTATTTACATCAGTTTTGCATCAGTTCAAAAATCTGTTCTTAAAGCTGAATATACTAAAAAGTAAACTTTTGATCCCTATTGTTAACCTTGCCCCATTGTAAAAAGGAAACTTTGCTCCCAATTATTGAAACATGAACTGTTGCCTCTGTTTCTAAATTGCCATTAGGAGCTGATACAATTGTAATAGGCTGTATCCACACTATGGTAATTGAACTTAGCTTTCCCTGAAACCAAGAGGCCTTAAATTGTGATTAACTTGTCCTACTGTTTTCAATGGGCCACAAGTTTAATTAATTCACTCTGGTTCCAGTCCAATATTTACATTTTATAAAGAAATGCAGGGTCAGGAAAAAAAGGCTTGAATCATCCAAGCAGATCTAGGATGTCTGTAACAAGAATAAATTCAACCCAAAAACAACCAGCAATTTTGCAGGCTCTGTTTAAAACCTCCACTGAAGCATTTGAAAAACTGAAGCTTATGCTCATGGAAGACAAATATGATAGATTACAAATTCATCCATAGGATGGAAATCACTACACATAAACAAAATACTTATGGTCCCATAATTGCCTTGGGGTCTTTACAGCCTTCCAACTTTGCAATTTCATATATAAAGCTTGGAAAAAAGGCATTATTTCCATACAGATTCAGATACTACTAAGGTTTATACAATATTGGCAACCTTGTTATTAAAGAGGAAGGATTACTGATTACAGTGGCTCACAATTGTTTGATATATGCCTACCTGCTGGCCATTTCTAATAGCAGTTTGCACTTCCAAAGTCCAGAAAGTCTGAGATACACAGAGAACTGTTTGCCCAGGCCATTCCCTCACCCAGTTTATACGTAGAGTTTTTGGATAGGCTTCTATTGCATCACCAATCACCTGGGGATAAGAAACATGCCAGAAACACCAAGTGAGCAGGAAAGCAAGGTCGCAGTTTACAATCGTACTTCACTCTAATGGATGATCAGGACCACAGTATCTGAAGGAGCACCTGTCCCAGTATGAACCTACCCTTATACCACAATTATCACTTAAGGCCCTTATCTGAGGGAGGTTTGGAGTATGGCAACAAGAGGAGGGGACCTTTTCAGTAGTGATCTTTGATTATCAAATGCTTTCCACTGTGAGGCCCAGCTGGTGCCAACATTATTATCCTTTCAGTGCCAATTTAGCTATATTCCTGTTTTCCCAGACATTTGACATCGTATGATAAGGTTTAACAGGCCCTGGGATTTATTGTTGGTTGGTTAAAATTGTTATTTTTTGTCTGCAACTGATTTCATGCAATGTTATTATATTGCATTTTTATGGTTTTAATCTTCAACTGTAAGAACCAACCAAGAACTATGGTTCAAAGAGCTTTGGCTATTAGACAGTACAGAAATGTAATGCATGCATGCATGCATGCATGAATACAATGAGTGCTCTTTTTCTTCACCCAGCTAACCTAACAGGGTTGCTGTCGAGATAAAAATGTGATAAAATACGCTACCTCAAGCTCCTTGGAGGGACCTACAGGAGAAATGTTATTAATACAATAGATTGTTACATCCTATTCACAGCACTTTGCAATGCTGCGCTCGGTGCCCTGGAACAAAGGCACAGTTCAGGAACTTAGAAGGGCCAAAAGTCCCTGTCCAGGGCCAGAGTAGGTGGCAGCACACCCTTCTGCCATGCTAGTACCGTAATGTGTGGCAAACATATTGCACATGCATACAATGGTAGGAGCTGCATGATCCCACCCTTCCCCTGCCCACTGAGTAGCAGACTGAGATTCTGCGGTTCAGCCTTCCATGAATATTGGCATCTACATGGAACACCTACTTTACATGTCATATTATTAGCAAGGTGCAAGGAAATGCTTGTCTGCTCCACCACAAAACCATGTTGTTTGGCTTAGGGAAGTGTCACCACTGGATCAGCATCCTTTAACATATGGCAGCCATCAACACATACACCCGCTCTGAGTACTGAATTTGAGTGGATGCACTTCCCTTGCCTGTGAAAGGAAGAAATCAACTTCCATCTAAGGATGCTCAAATACTTGTCTGTAAGCCTGGCATCGCTTTGATTGCCACAAAAGGAGTAAAAGATTAGCACATTCAATGAAGCTTTTCAGCTGAAGCATCAAGACAGAGTAGAGTATAAAAAAATTCAAGCAGAAAAATTACAACAGAAAAAAAGAAGGAACGAAGGAAGACTGTGATTATTTAAGACCAGGACAGAAATGAAATGAGCTTAAATCAAAAACAGATTAAAAAAGAAAATGGCCAATTTACCATTCTTATCAGACTGTATTCATAGTTTGACAAGCTATCAGTAAAGCTACACACAAAAAGCTGCTGTTCTTTCTGTAGCTCTAATATAAATTTTGTTACAGTTTGTGTTCATCATTATAACAAATTCATGGGGTAATTCCTAGACTGCATAGGATGCTGAATAAATGACGATGAGAAGAAATAATATGGGAAGTGAATAGGCATGAGAATCAAAAGGAGGAAAAGTAATAATGACCTAAGTTCCTGTGTGTGGAAATGCGGACCAAAGGAAGAATAAGTTTAAACAATCCAGTTTAAGGGATACAGTCCAAAGACCTTTCTTCCAATTAGTTATTTCCTGTAAGTTGATTAAAATTCAGCATATAAATGCAAAAGCCAAGTGATAAGAGTTTTCTGGATGCCTGCCCTCATCTTGACTTCTTTCCTCCTCCATGGAACAGACGCCATTCTGATTTAAATGTATCCCCCAAGAACCCTTAGAAAGTTTTTGAACTATTCTTTTTTGTCTAGTTTTCATGACTGTTCTTACATTTTATCTATTTTATACTATTCCATTGTATTGCGTACTCAGGAAATATTCTGCCTGATTCTTTGAGAAGTAAAGTAATTTTTATAAAAATGTTTATTTTACTTGCGTGTTTTTGCTTTAATCATTCTGTCAGTACAATCCTACCAATGCCATAGAACGACATAGAGATATGTACTTCTCCCCTGCGAGATTAGAGATTTTATATTTCCTAGTTGCGTGAGCAAGTTAGTGTTGTCAAAATACTAGAACCATGAACATTTTTCTTAACGGGGAAAACAGAACACCTTTAATAGTAAATTAATCTTACCCATGCTCCTTAATGTGGATATATGGAATTCTATATGACTCAAAGTACACTGATAGCTAAGAGAAGAACACATTAAACCCTACTATAGGGCTTGTTCAGTAATCACCTCATCCACCTCACTTGTGTGTGCGCATATATGTTAATCTGTTCACTGTTATTGGCCAGCAGAAAGATCTGTGATTTTAAAAGCTGTAAAAATGCTCCACAAGCAAAAAAGCTAAAACAATAAATGCATAATGTCTAGATCAGCCTGTAACACTTAGGCTCTCAAAAAGGGAAAAATAAACCTCAAGAGTATCGACACAAGTGCCTGAGAAAGTGAATAAAAGTTTTTAGCTTGAGAATATTTGATCTGCAAGTATCCATTTCTTTTGTATTTGCCCAAAAAGACTTAATTTTGTATTGCAGTGCTATACCTCTTGGAATAACCCATCTTAAAACTGTATGTGCTGGCTGAGCAAATCTTACAACAGGACAGATAGTGATTTGGTAGCCCTAAATCCTGGCAAATAGTTCTCCTTAACATTCATACCCAAACCACGGCTGATTACTTTGTCTCTGCAACCCACAATATGCCATTTTCAGTACTGTGTTCAAGCCACATCTCCCAGTAAGCTAAACTATATGTATGCAATCATTGTACTCTGTTTAAAAAATGCAAGTAGCTACTGCATTGGTAGGAAGATGCTCAGGATCAGAACCACACTGCATGGAGAGGGGGGCGGAGGGAAGGTTGATCAACTCTTGGCAAGCGCTTTTCCCCTGAAGCCATTAGCCCTGGGAAGGAATCTTCCATTGGCACCAATGGTGTGCCCCTCCCAGAGCTAAAGGGGATGGAAAGGTTTTCCCACATATCAGAATTCTTATTCTGCTCAGGGCTCCTGCTGCAGCAATGGGAGCTCCCCTTCCCTTGCAAGGCTGGAAGCATTATTGGGACCATGACAGGGGAAAGAATTAAAACAATTAACTGTGCATATGCAGCACTTCTGCACCCTTAGCATGCCTAGTTTAGCTCTGAGGCTAATTAGGTATACCCAGAGATTAGGTATATGGACATTTACCTTCCTATGTTATTTTATACAAAACATACTCAAACCCATCATAGCTTATTACCTTATGGATGGAATTGACCATAGCTGCTTCCAGTTCAAGAAGCCATTTTTCCACCTGACCTCTAGCTTTCGATGTCGATATTGTGTGTATGAGTTCCACAACTTCTCCTTCACTGCTTTTCATGTGTGTGATATCCAAGACTTCAGTGAACTCAACACTTGCAATTCCTTCAAAACACTTTTTTAAGTGAGGCTTCACTCTATCAAAATAAAAGAGGATTAAGAAACACACTTGGCACTGCCCCGCTTATGATGCCTTCAAAGAACAGGTTGTTTGTGCATTGTAGACATAGCCTCTCAGCAAGTAGAAGTGCTTATTGCAATCCACAGACAACATTTCCCTGTGCAATCACACTTACAGTCACTGCCACCACCACTTCCGGACACATTCAAAGCTGCATCTTTATATCCTCTCCAGAGCATCTCCTGAATTCCCAGCAAGGAGGTAAAACAAAAACAAAAAACTGCTGGAATGTTTCTTTAAATATTCTACAGAGTCAAATTTTGATTACCACTGACCTCATGTTCTGTTGCTGTTGTCTTTCCTTTTGTTTTTCCTTTTCTTGTTGCTACTGTTATTCAGTTCTCATGTACTGAGTAAAAGTAACCAGATGTTCCCCCCCACCCCCAGCAAGCAGCAGGACCAGTGTTTCTCGTTGTTATGATTGTTAAGCATCCATCTGAATAATTTACTGAACTGTTGTTCTGTTCTCATACTGGGGGTCCAACAGCTCCACAAGCATGGCCAAAACTGTACTAGCAAACCTACTTCTTATGGATTACTTGGTCCCACAAGATGTTTGCACGAGTGAGTTCACAAGGCAACCCACAAGAGAAAAGGGCAGAGTTTTTTGAAAGAGCAAGAGAGCTCCAGATGGTGAAGAACAGAGCTGAAAGAGCAACAATAACAGAAGGGATGTGTTGGGACAGAAGAATAGAGAAATTCAGATTGGAGCAATGCCATGGAGGGGATTGTGAAAGTAAGATCAAGAGGAGGAGCTGCCAGGAAGCCAACATAGGGATTTAGGAAGCAAGTCCTCATTTTCAGCATGCTGATGGAGTCAAATTATTTCAGTAGCAGACTGGTGGAAAAGCACAAGAGCAGTAAGGCAAGACAGCAAAAGATCAGAGAGGAGGAGACTGCAATAGTCTAGGAAGGGTGACACATATGGACTAGACAGGAAAGGCTGTATTACTGTAAAGTTGTAAAAGAAGAAGCAACACAATACATTGTGGTAGTTAGAGCGTTGGACTGGGGACCCTGGAGATCTGGGTTCTAGTCCGCAGAAGCTCACTGGTGACTTTGGGTCAGCACAGACTCTCAGTCCAACCGACCTCACAGGGATGTTGATGTGGGATGAAATGGAGCTATGCAAGCCACCTTGGGTCACAAGAGCGAAATGAGGAGGCTGAAACTGCAATGTAATAATAGTAAATGATGATGATGTTGATGATGATGATGATGATGATGATAATGGACTGAATATGGGGAATAAGGTAGAGACAGAGATGAGACAAAGATAAAGCACAGGCTGCCCATGTTCAACAGGGTGGATGGTAACAAAAAGAATATAATAGGGCAAAGGATCAGTCATTCACCCACCTAGCATAACTGGTTCTTAACTGAAAAAAAGTGAATTATGACACTTCAAAGATGTGATTCAAGCAATACTATACCGTGTAGGATCTTTGGTCTCTGAAAGAATCTCAAGGAGTTCATCGTTGGATAAGAAGAAGAATCTGGGGAAGAACAAACGCTTCTTTTCTAAATACTCATTCAGTCCCTTAAGAATTAACTCCAGTAACTCATTGCACTTCTTCAGTTTTTCCAGCATCTTGTCTATCATCACTACTGTAAGCACATGTTTATCCTAAAGAAATAATAATAAATTAATTGTACTAATAATTACACTCACTGAAAAGCCACATGTTGTATTCAGTGTTTTGTTGCTCTCAAGCAGACTCTATTTTGAGTCTTTCCCCAACTCTGCTTTCCCCAAATTCTCATCTTCATGATGAGTGAACTTGAAATCCTCTCTGACAACAAGCATTCTTGGGTTCTACATTTAAAAGCAGTGGTGTTAAACATCTTTCACCCCAAGTGCTAAATTCCATTTCAGAGAAGTTCTGGGAGGCCACATTCCAGTAATGGACAGGCAAAGTGGGCAGAGCAAAAATACACGCCCCCCCCCCCAGCATCTTTTGGTTTAACACTATTACCGCTGGTCATTCATTCATTGCATTTGTATGCCACCCATAGCTTAAGGTTTCTCTGAGTGCCTCACATCATAACTATGCCTCAGGAGAGGCATTTCAATCTTTTAGAATGGGAGAAAAAACATAGGTGATCAGATGAAAACCTATCTACCTGTGCGATAAAGCTCAGTAGATAACATTGCCAAGGCTTCATCTTCCACCCTAGATTACACTACAAATTTCTTACACTGAATGTGTAAGCCCATGTATGTCTCTCCAGAAGCAAGTTCCACTGAGTTCAATTGTTTGCGCTCAAGTATAAATGGATGTATGATGATTATTGCCTAAAACAGCTCTGCATTCCCTAAAGAAAGGGGATGGCACAAATGTATTATATAAACCGTTCAGCTGCACTTTATTGTTTTATCTGCCAAAATTAATACATAACATCCTCTTCATTGCTTCAGTGCTTCAGAGCATGTCATATACATTGCTTCAGTCATCATAGTAACATGGGGGTTAAAAGCCAGTCACACACAAATAGAATGGAATTTGCTGGCAAGGTGAAATAAGCATTGCACACCTCTTAAAACCTACTGTACTTCTCCTAAATTCTCCAGTCTACACATACCAAACAAAACCATGAGGCATGATGAGACACTCTGATCAAAGTCTTTCATTTTCTGTCCCACACTAGCTCCTTCATTGCTTGGGTATACATCCTTAAACTAATCCACCTTAGTTAGAATAGTAAGAGATATCATTAGTAGGACAAATTTCTGGTAAAAATAATCAGACTTTATCAATGTAGAGATGACAGAACTAAAGACACCTGACAATCCATGAAATAGACAGAATGGATTTAACAAGATCTATGCATCCCTAGTTCCTAAGTATCAAAAAGCATTGTACAGCTACTCCATCTTCTTTTCTTTAGTGTTTTTTTCCCTGTAGCAAGGGAAAAGATGGAAGAAAGGGCTACAAGCAGAAGACCACATCTAGACCACCCCCCGCACCCCGCACACACAAATTGCATGAATGAGGCAGGGCAACAGCTCAATATTAAGTTTTGGCTGGAAGCTCTCTCTTTTTCATTCTCTCTCTCCAACTCTCTATCTCTCTCACCCCAGATTACTTTTCTCTGCCTTTCCACCCTCAGGCCAGAGAAACAGTACACATTCCAAATAATGCCACATGAGCACCCTCAGGAGGCTGCTACATTTAGCACAGACTACAGGACATATTCTCACGAATTCTTCGAGATTTGGGATTACTTCCTTTCCCAACCTTTTAGCTGGATAATTTGCACTGATATTCAACAGCTACAACTCTGATGGAACCCAAAGCATAAATGAGACTGCTGTGGATTTCGATTATCAAAGCCCTGATGTTATTCATGGAAGATTTGTGGGCCAATTAGCTTTATAAAGATAGAATTGCAGTGTGGCTCAGGATGCGAGGGAAAAAATCAGCAGCCTATTAAATGCATCACACATTGACGCATTCAAAGCTTCTCTAGAAAACTTCCAATCTTTGCAAGATACTTATTACAACATTTTTAACCAAGTATTTCACTTCTCTTCTCATGTAGAAAATGATTACGCCCTTAAACCATTTGTTTATCAAAATGAGCAATCAAACCAAAGAGCAATTTCATCCTCACTGATCTGAGCTACACAAAGGGAAAAAATTAAATCTAGGGTAAAACACAGGGCAATTAAAGAAATGTTTTTACAATTTTTTGCAGCCATTGTAAAACGTAAGAGCAAGTCAGAAAATCAACGCATAGACTCAGATTTCATTTACATTGATTGGAAATATATTATCTATTTGCTATTTCTAGACATACAGTGCCATCTTCTGGAGAAAGAATTCTGAAAATGCATTCATATAGCGATGTGTTTCTAAAGCTTGTTAACTACTGAATGGCACAGTGGTCTACCATAGTGCTCAGTAGAATTACCAAGCTATTATTACTTACAGCAACCCAATACTATGCAGTTATATTCTGAAATAAATTTACTGGACTTATTACAAATAAGCATACATAGGAATACAGCCTAACAATCCAATTCTATATATGTCCCAGTGAGTTCTCCAGGGCTTCATCTCAAATAAAGGCAAAAGAACAGGAGAGGCCAAGCCAGGACAAGGTAGGGTAGGGTAGGGTAGGGTAGGGTAGGGTAGGGTAGGCATTATAAGAGATGCAGAGCTACAGTAGTCAGAAGGGTAACTCTTTTATGCTAGGACTTAGGCACTTCAATATTTTACACCTCATCAACCTGAACCTAGAACAAACCACGCAGGAGGTTCATTTCCTTTATATAACATTACAATGACGCAATGCAAGGTGAACACCACCTCATATTGGAAACTATACATTCCTACATGCTTCTAGTTTCCCCCCAGAACACACTCCAAAATTCACTGGCTATCGAAGCCCTACTATACAGCCACATCTGCTTAGACTCTTCAGACAGACTCACAACTTTAAAATCTAGAAGAGGCATTTTCACTAAAGGTGTCTATTCATCCAAGTGAAAGAACAGATCAGCAACATGGCTGGCTAATGCTCAGGCAACCAGAAGAGAAAACAATAGAAGGCAAGTTGTCCCCTATAGTTCCCAACTAAGACCAATCAAATGTATCATTAATGATCTGTAGATTTCTGTAATATCTAATTCTGTCTTAAACATGAACAAAATTGCAGCTTAACAACTTGATCCAATACACAACTATTCAGAAGCAAGCACCACCAAATTCACTGTAGTTCTTGAGTAAGTATTCTAGGATTGGACCCTAAATCTTGAATGTAGAGCAGTTATAACTCTAGCATATTTGAAAGAATTCTGTATTTGAAGTGCTGACCACTCCAGTCTAGTTTAAAGATAAAAAATAAGAAGGGAAAGCAAGTTGACTACCAACAGTGGACACAAAATATGCTTTTGAATGACACCATGGAGATGGAAAAGGTACAGAAAAGGGCAATGAAAATGACCAGTGTGTGGAGTGACTCCATGAAGTGGAAAGGTTATGTTTGGACCTATCTGTTAAGAAAAAAGACGAGTAAGGAGTGGTATCGGATAGGTGTATACAGTTATGCACAATATCTTGAAACTGGAGAATTTTTTTCCACTTTCACTGGAACCCATGATTATCCAATGAGGCTCATCAATTCAGAAAAAGTACAATTAAAATATTGTGTTCTCTTCTATAATATAGGATGATGGTCACCAGCTTATATGGCTTTGAAAGGAGATTAGACAAATTCATGGAGGACAACACTATCGATGTCAAGGTGGCTGCATGCTTCCTCCATGATCAGGCACAGTATGCCTCTGAATACGAGAGGCAACAACTGGAACAACAACTCAGCTGGGGACAACAACTGAGAATGGCTTTTGCTTTCCTGTCCTTTGTGGACTGCCCATGGGCACCTAGTTAGCCTCTGGGGGAAACCAGAGGCTGGACTAGTCCTCGATCTGATCCAACAGTGCTCTTGTTATGTTCTTATGATGAAGATACTGAATTTTCTTTCACAATTCATTTACTGTCCTACAAGTACTTGCATTCTAGTCATAGCTTCATATTGATCCAACAATTTTGCACAAACAGTTCAAAATGGAATATTTTTCAATATAGGTGACTTAGTTTTACAGAGTCTTAATTCATGAAGCCCCAATGAATTTCTACTAGGCCTTTATGCAAATAAAATAAATTCCAATAACTTTTTTGTCCCTTGTCAATAATTCTCTCTCTCACACACATACACACACATTATATTTAATTCTTCCAAAGAAAATTAAATACCTGTATGGCATATCTCATGAGATCCTTCCATGTTTTGTCCACAGTGGTGAATCGCCTACCTTCTTCGGGCATCTGAGCCATAATGTCAGGGGAACTGAAAATTGGCTCCAGATACAGCCAGGTAGCCTGGACTTTGAGCCATTCATCCAAGATTTCTTGTACCAACAAAAGCTTTGTTTCCCACTCCCTATAAAATAGAACAAACTGAGCTTAAGGACCTTGCTTGCTACAGCAACCCTTCTCTTCTGAAGTGCTTCCTGTGAGCACATAGTAACTCTTCATATTTTTCCCCAATTAGAGGGCTGAGAGTGAGGAGAAACTCTTGCGCTCTGTGGTAATGCTACCTCAAGTCTGCACCACAGAATGCCATCCTATACAATGTGCTCACCCTGCAACACAATTGCTCATGCTCTAGTGTCCTCTATTTAAGAGTAAGAAATGTCTAGATCATGCAACGATGTTCACATTAGCTTCCAAGAAGTCTCAAATACTATTCCCAAAACTCACAAAACACACACGCACACACACACACACACACACTCACCCACAGAGAGAAAGAGAGAGAGAGAGATGATGCAGCTGTTTAATGTCCGTATTTTACTCAGAATGCCTCGCAGGGGGTAGGGCTACCCAATGTCAAAGGAAGAATGCAAGTATGTCAGTATATCCAACATAACTAGATACCATACAGAGGAGGGGAATTTTGTCCAGATATTGTTGGATGGCTCCCATCATTCCTGACCATTGTCCATGTTGCCTCGACCTGATGGGAGCTACATCCAACAACATCTCAGAGTTTAGATGTCACCCTCTCCTGCTGGAGGGGGAATAAGGGAGGTAGACAGCCTTGCAGGAGCACCACCACAAAGCTTTCTGAGTAGCTTTGATTATTTTTTCTATCTATTTTTACCTCACAGGGTCACATGAGACAAAAATTGTAAGCACACTGTACAACAGAATGAAATATTTTTCAATTATGATGAAGAATCCCTATATGCATAAGCAAAACAATACGTTTTCAGGTGTCTAAAAGAAGAACACTCAGGAGTTTACCAAAAACATGAAAATAATATTCTTATATATAGCAATAGCACAATGGGGGAGAGAGGGGGGATGCAAATTGGTTCATTGGTGTGAGCCCTAGTAAAGTCCATTTCCATATGCTAAAATGGAAGAAAAACCAGAAAGAGCACACACATTCCCAGCCATAGTCTTGAGGAGATCAGCTGTGTTTTTGCAAATGTAAACAGATGTTCAGAGGACAAAGATATGTAAATATCTCTGTCCTAATGTCTCCAGAGTATGATATTAACATGTTTTAAGGATTCATGGAGCCAAATTAGATGTGTAGTGGTAGGACCCAAATTGGGTCATGCTGACAGAATAAAGCAGGGATGGGGGTTAATTAAAGTACAGGATGGACTATGAAAGTGGAACCCTCTCTCACCTACACATTCATGTTTTTCCCAAGAAAAGCTCTTCTCCTCAAATGTTCTCTAGCAGATGAGGTTACTTCCAGTCTCAGAGCTCCATGGAAAGAAAAACAGCTGGAGTGGTGGTTGGGGCAGGGGGAAGTGAGAGATCAGCTCTCCATCTCTTCAGCCCATCCTTAAATTACTCCCCTCACATTTATTTCATATATAATCAGTGTTGCTTTTCCTGCACAGGATTGCCACTATCATATGTAATTTGGCCCATAAGTGTCTATAAATTACCAACATCACAAACTAAACAAGATTGTTTGTGAAGTACATTATTAAAATCTTCCCTTAGGAAATATTTTACCTCATCTTTTTTTCATAAGGCTTGATGAAAGGAGAACCTCTCATGGTCTGAGTTTTGACAATGTGGTCATCCAGTAACATTTGAATGTCATCCACAGCTGATAAAATGTAAGTCCCTGTCTCTCTATAGGAGAGCAGAACAAATTCCATGGAATCCCATTCTGAAATCATTTTCACCATGGCCTTCTCAAGTGAATGCTCTTTGCTGGCAGTTTCACTGATGCTTTCAAATTTTTCCAAATATTGCTCAAGGTGCATGTCAATATATGAAGAGACAGTTGAATCTTCAGATGGTTTCAAAGAGTAACCAACAATTTCAGACATGGCTTCCCAATGCCGGTCTTGCAAACCAGGGTTGCAGATCACTTGAATTAATGGGATGTGTTCCTTGAATTCTTCCACTTTTGTCTTAATCCTTGTTGTTAGAAATAGTGCATTTGGTGAATCATGGAAGGTTTTTTCTAATTTATATAATGCACGCCAGTAGTTTCCTGTATCCTGCTCAACTTGGTCTGGATTTACTTTGGTAAATATTCCATCCATCCAGTTTCTGTACTTGGTATTAAACTCCACTGTCATATCATAAAGTCGAAGGTATGGATTCAGAGTATCTTGGATTTTTTTACGTTGTGGATACTGAGATGCTAGCCATCCATAGGCCTCCTCCTCTGCATTAAACTGATCTATCTAGAGAAGTCACAGAGAATTTTAAAAGTCTTGGGGAGATGGTCTCATATTAAATGAAAACCCCACTACCGGTTTGAACAGATGGAAGATATCCATATGGTTTAAATATCTATATGACACTCTATCCAGATCTTTGTCTCTCAGGATAGTCCTTGGGGGACTGTTTCACCTTATAAACACCCAGTCTTATAAAAAAGACTATCATTATAATGAGACATGCGGTCACTCGCCAGGGCAAATATCAATTCCTTCAACGTGAGTAGCCTGGCAGGTTCATTACTCAAATCAGGGTAACTCAGAACCCAGCCTCCTTTCCTCTTTCTTCATTTTATCTAGACATCTAGATGAAATATATGGAGCCAGCATGGTGGCTGCACTGATGACTGCTTCCCCACCTAATTCCATGCAGGAAACGCATGCAAGCAAGTATCCTCAATAGATTTAAAGTTTTAGTTAAGTAATTGCTGGAGGACTGAACGTAAAAGGCACTCCAGGGATCATTCCAGGGATTTTTGTCTCCTTGTCTGAGAGTGGAAAGGTCAACCCGCAGAGACAGAGACCTAACCACTCCTACACTGTTTAACATAAAAAAGACTTTTCCAGTGGAATTCCCTAAGCATCCAAGGAGAGGCTATGGATTCATAAAATCCAAAGATCTTCAATGAGGGAAGAACTATTCCAGTTCTAGAGCTGGGTGTAATTTATTTCTTCCTCACTGGAATCAACAGGATGCAAACTATTTTTGTGTTTGTTTTTTTAAGGGAAAAAATGCCACTTTTCTCTTCCTTTGACATGCCTGGTATGGCTTTGAATAAAGCCATTCTTCCAGCTTCAGATCCTGCCTCAAGTTGGAGGATACTGGGTTAGGAAACACTTCTGACTGTCAAAAATTAAATTCCTTACTCTCAAAATTAAAATGTAAACAGAAAACCTATATTAGTATATGATGCTGAATCAGATCATCCATTCATCTAGCCAAGGCTTGTTTACTCTTAAATAGGTGTCACTCTCAGCGATTTCCAACAAATATCTATTGCAGGATCTATTGCTATCTTAAAATTTTAAACTGGGGATCCTGTGTACTGAACCTGGAAGCATCCATATACAAAGGACATAGTTTTATCATTGAACTAAGGTCCTTCCCACAGAAGAGGCTACCATTTGTTGTGAAGAAACCTTTTGAACCTTACCTTATCAGCAGCAGCATCTAGCTTTGTGTTCAGTGCCTGGGCTTTTTTCAGATACCGATTAACTTCTTGAACATCCCCATAAGAGTAAAATTCTTCAACTTGTTTGGCATAACTCTCCAGTTCCTCAACGAATCTTTCACAACGCATCTAATTAATTGTTACAGGTACACAGATACACACACTGCAGTATTAGAATGTGATTTCCACCAAGTTACAAGTAATCTGAGTATTATGATTATTAATATGATAATAGACTGTCCAGTGCTTATCACTTTGATGACTTTAGCTCTTGGCCTCCCTCAACACCCCAACATTTGCCAATGTTGTAAGATCATCAGACCCACAGAAGCAACATAGTGGCATCAGCTGACATTGCTGCATCCATGGGAGTTACCTTCTGCTAAGCAGGTACCATGGTGGCAATGCAAGAAAAAGGAGAATGACAGGATAGGAATCTACCCAGCTCTCAACACAAGACTCGAAGGGGTTTTCAGCACCAAGTCAACAGACAAGCATTTAGCACATTCCTAGACATCATTTTCAGAACAGATGCAAGGAGTTTTCATCTGACAGGGAACAAATCCAGACAGGTCTTTCCTGTCAGGCAAGAAACAGAGAATTGTGCAACAGAAACAGCAGCTCCAGGCACAGTGAGTCACAAGAACATTAGCTCAGCATTTAGTATCAGAATGACAATCTTTGCCATCTTAGTTATTTCGAGGCAGCCAATGTCATATACTTACTTAATTAATAAACTTTATATCAGGGAGTTAGCAATGTGTGGTCTTCCAGTTTGGCCTACAACTCCCATCATTCTTCAACTATGCTAGCTTGGGCCAATGGAAAATGTAGGCCAAAACTTACGGAGGGCCACAAATTCTCCAGGCCTGCCCCACTTGTTTTGTGCATGGTCACAAACATCAACTTCCTTTAAAAAGAGTGCTATCATATATAACAAACATCTGTATTAGCTCAGTAACCCAAGCACCATCCAAAATGAAAAGAACACTAACTTTAAGTCCTTCTTGAAATTGTTCTGTTTTTTCTCTAATGATCTTTCTGTGTTCTTCAAAAATATCCCCCATTCGTCCATACCACTGAAAGACACTATTGTTCAAACGGATGTCTACTGGTGAAAAGTTGGCACACTCTATCAAGAAGGCAAGGGAATTTTTGGCATCAATTAACTTCTGCTCCATCTCAATCATGTCAACAGTTTCCACCTTCTCTATATAAGCCTAGTTGGGAAGAACATTAAACAACACACATTTTTGGTAAGAATACAAAGAGCACTTTTAAACCAATAAAACAATTAATTGCCTATTCACAATTAGTTGCTTCCTATAATAATAAAAGAAGATATGTTTTTGCCCATTCATTAGGGCCATAATGCCAAGACCATGTCACCTGAAACTTGGCATGCATATTAAAAGAACCCAAAAGCATGCACCACTTGAGTACAGAGTGCTGGACTAGATGGACCCTTCATCTGCTCCAGCATGGCTTTTCTATGTTCAGTACGTTCTTAAGCCTTCAGTAAGATCTTCAGCTGCTTCTCTAGTCAGCATACTGTTCTGCAGCAGATAAAGTTTGAAGCTAGGGAACAGGTTGAGGATAGAGTTATACACATTCCCCCTTCACCCCACTATGGGGCAGCCTGCTCAGGAGAATCAAAGGAAAACTTAGGGGACACTAAGGCTACACCATAGCAGGCACTATGCCCAGGGGTTCCAGTGGGTGTCCTTTACTCAGACAAGGTAAGCACACTGTGTCCAGCTCAGGCTGCTGTGTAAATTTGCTTCTTGTGCTTGCTTGCTTGCTTGTTATATCAGTTATTTCAACTTGCCTGAACGGGGTCCATTCACTAGGCTGTTTTTAAAATAGAAGGGTCAACTACATTTCAAGACTCCAGATTCTTCTGCTTCCCCCTTTACTATATTATCAAATTGATAGACAAGGCTAGCAAAAGACAGTAACTCAGATCCTAAGTTCTGGAAGAAACTCTTGGAAAAGGCATTTCCCCTCTGTGTCCCCAACAAAAAGCCCTTCCTGAATCTGGGTATCCTTGTGCACTGCAGGGAAGAGCAGAAGGGGTCTGCTAGTGTGTGTTAGCTATCAAAGGATGCTGCACTACCTACAAAAGAACTAGCAATCAACAAACTGGGAAGTGCTTATACTGTGTTACAGCATGTTATGGAATTAATAAGTGTTCTCAACACTGGCTTTTCACCAGGGGATCAGATGTCACTTTCCACTGCAGCCTCCTATATAGATCCCCAAATCTGCTCTAATGGGTTGCAGGACACTCTGGAGGAGATATGACAGCAGAATGGGGTGGGATGGCTTCAAGGGGAGGAGGAAAGCAAGAGGAAGTGCCTTTATGCAAATGGCAACCCTTTTGCTTCCAATATAACCCAACATATATATGCCAAATACAATCCAAAATTGTTCCCTGCACCCCTCATTCAATAAAATATTCTTCTATTGCATACTTTCAGCACTGGTTCATTTTCAAAACTCCGTAAGTTCGCTATTGAACTTGAAAAATCCTCTGTGTGCTATCTGTGCAAAACTATGTTTTAACACAAAGACAAAACTATCTCAGCTCATTTCGGCTAATGCCTAGGAGGACAACTTGCAATTAGTAGGTCACTTATTCTTGGAAGTGCTTTTGAATGGTCCACAAGGTTCCTTAGAATTCAGAGAAACTTTACTTTCTATTTTCTACTTTAAAAGGACTGTGTACCTTAAATTCCATTAGCTCATGTGTATTTGCTGGTGTGGAAAGGGCTTTCTCCGCTATCTTTTCAAACTCATCACACAGCCTGAAATTGAAAATACAAGTATATACATATCCATATCATGTACATTTGCACAGAAAGAGGGACAGGGAGAGAAAGCCAAAGGGAGAGAGAGAAGCTAAATTAATCCTACTTACCAGCCAGCATCACAGCACCTTGAGCTCCCCAAGGCCTGCTGTGACTGGAAAGAAGAGAAGAACCAGCCTATGCACTTCTCATTCCTACACTTTTCACAGAAGAAATGGTGGTGATTGCCTTGTGAAGCGTCATAAAGGATAAGGATAGTGCACCAAAGCACTGGGGCGGCGGGGTGGAGGGGATAAAGCCATGTAACAGGACTGGAATCTGACACCCAGGCCCAGCAGCCACTCTGTCACAAAGCAATGTAACAGAAAGATGGACAGCCAAACATTCTGGCTTTCCCTCAGTTCCAATAATTTTAATTGAGCTGCTTCAGTCCACTTAATGGCATTAGATGTTCAGCCAACAAGTGAAAGCAGAACATCTTGGAAGGAAAATGCCCTGATCCAGCCGTCCTTGAAAGAGATCAAGAGGGTGACTACCCGGAGGAGGGCCTTCTCTGCGGTGGTGCCCCAATTGTGGAATACACTCCTCAGAGAGGTCTGCCTGGCGCCAACGCTTCTTTCCTTTCAGCGTCAGGCAAAAACATTTTTATTCTCCAGTATGTTAACTGTTAACTTGTTTTAGTGGGTTTACAGTTTAACACTGGATGCTGGGCAACTGTTATTTTTATTTCTCTTTTTAGAATTAATTCATTGTAAACCATCCCGAGACGACCAAGTATGGGATGGTTTACAATGGATGGTTTAAGTATAGGGAAGTTTTAAATAAATAAATAAACCTTTTGAGTATGCAGCCCATGCAGCTGTAGATGCTTATCTAGATATCCATCTCTATCCACACTGTGGTCTCATCCAGACCACACTGAAGTGACTGCATACATCTTTTAAAGTGATTGAGGATCCACATCCTGACCTGCAGCCATCAGTGGTTATGAACAATTAGTTTCTCATTACTAGAGCTAGATCAGGGCCACAGTTATCTGAACCTTTTAAAATATGAAATGTACCTTGTATTTAGATCCTGATGATCTTTGAACATCTTGGCAATAATTTTGGAACAAATAGCATCAGCTCGCTTTGCTAGTGATCGGATCAGTTCATCACAGTGTAGCTCAAACATGCCTAGACGAATACACTGGGGCACAAGCATTGATGAGAAGTTTTCTAACATAAACCAATAATTAATTATACAAAAAAAACCAAAAAACAACCCAATACAGAAGGCCATAGTCATACCTTTAAAACAACCTTGGAGGTCATATTGTTTTCTGTTACTATTGAAAAAGATCCTAGCAACTATAAGAAGATCCTCTTATGATTATTCATCACTTTTGCGAGAAACTATTTTATTCTAACAAACAGTATTCTGCTCTCATTTACATATGGATAACTTCAAAACAATCCTATTTACTTCCATCTAGATTTCCAATATACAACATTGAGAAAACAAGCAAAGAAAGAACATTTTAGAATGAATTAAATGTGCATCTAAAATGTGAATATTCCTTCCTCAAGGCTATTCTTTGGATTCTATTTGCAAATGTTAATACTGTAGTGCTATTTCAGAAAATATTTGAAAAAATCAACTAGAAGTTATATTTCAATGCAGAAGCTTATGTGTGGATGCAAATATAACTACATAAAACAATTTTACAACAAAGGAAAGGTAGTCTGGAGGGTGGAGGCAGTCCCTGATGACAAGCCTATGGCTCCATACCACATAAAATTATACAAAAGGAAGTGAACAATGGAATTCACTTTCACAATATATGGGGCTGGTCAGCAACAGCTTTAAAATAGAATGAACAAATTCATGGAAGAATGCCTCCCAATCATAATGGCTACATATTACTTCCAGGATTAGAAACAGCATGCCTCTGCATACCATTCACTGGGAAACAAGAAGAAGAAATGGCTACTGGGGCTTCCCATGGCACTTGGTTTAACACTGTGCTGAAATGTACATTTCTGCTGATTTTTTCCCCATTTGTGGGAATCCCCACAAAATGCTCAGGACGGGCAAGTAGAAGATGGGTTGGCCGGGCTCTACTTCCTTCATAAAGTTATAAAGTGGTCAAGACTTCCTCCCACCTTGCTTAATTTTTAAAAATCTGAATGCATAAGGCAAGGTCATATCTTATGATGGGTGGGCCAGAATGCTTACTATATTGTGATGTTGCATGGTCTCCAGGACCATTCTTTAAAACAATGAAAATATGGATTATGCTTGCTGTCAGCCTGCATGATCCATGCTTTCAAAGTACCTCATTGTCCAAGTAGGAGAGCACCCTGAAAGTGCAGATTGCACTAACTTCTAGTCAAAGCAGTGCATGCTTTCAAAGTGTTTTCCCTGTTGCTTTAAGAATGCCCATGTGCACTGAATCATTTCTGTATTATGAATGTCGGGAAAATTATGAAGATTTCAAATGCTTGGGGTTTGTTAATTGCTTAGGATCACTTGAACTTCCATGCCTATATATTTTATTTTGTGTTTGTGACTTTTTAAAGCACAAGTTTGCATATTTGTAACTTTAAAAATACAAGACAAAAGGAAGTTGCTGTGATGTACTATTGTTCCCAAGCACATTCTTTCTCAGCCAAGGAAATGCAGTCTTGCCTCATGCAGCTGCAAGCGGGTGCAGCTTCTTCTGAAATTTAAGACAGCAAAGGGAGATGCTGGAAGGGAAGGGGCACTGGCTCATCTCACTAAATTAAGCAAGAAAAGAGTAGTCAAACCCAACTCCTCCCCTGAAAATTTCCTCTGCCCACCCTTGAAGCAATGACACCTCCCCCACCCTCTTTTTTGCAGAAGCAGGGTACAAGCTGAAGAACAATACTGGGATAGAAATTTCAGCACATTGTTCAATATTGCCGTAGAGTGATCTTTAGCCTGATCCAGCAGGGTCCCTCTTATGTTTTTATGGTCTCCTGATTGATGTGAAGCACACCAATTCTACTCTTCCTTGTCCCTTATCAAAGAAATTTTGGCTGATCTTTGTGGTTAGCTTAGTCAAAAAGAAGTGGCAAACTGTGCTTGAACCAGCAGTTCATTTTTAGGCTGGAGCCCTGCCAGACAACACCTCTGATGTTCCAGTATAGGGGTGCAGAATCTTAGGCCAGGGGGTCAAATCTAGCCTTCCTGGAGCCAAATCCAGCCCTCAAATAGCTACATACCCTTTCACTGACCCTTTCTTTGTTGCTTTCCTTCTTTAAATGGGTTTTTTTTTTCATTCTAAAAGGCTGAAATCCCTCTCCAAAGCCTTAGCTGCTGTCAGTATTGTGGCTCCATCACCTTTCACTTTGTCTCCACCACTCTTCCCTTCAGCAACCCTAATGCAGCCCCTGCAAATGGTATCTGGTCCTTGGGTTCAGCACCCCAGCTCCAGCAGAACATCGCAGGGGCAGTCTGCTCCCCTTTAAAGCAGAACTTTAAACATGGAATGAGAGTGAGTGATCAATAACTTCACATGCAATCGCGTATAAAGAGCATGACCTGAGCCCAGGGTATATCCTGTTAAACATGTAGGTGTGAACATGGTGGGCATGTCATGAGCGGAGCAGCTGGAGCCGGGGGTCAGACTAGATGGCCCAGGAGACCCCTTCTGACTCACTCTGTTTCTACGTTTCTACATTCTTAATCATTACCAATTAACTATGAAGTCCAATGGGCACAGTAGCAAAAGCAGTAGCTAATGCTAATGGGTATAACCCTGTTGCTGCTCCCATGTTTTGTACACATATTGGATGGCATTAAATGAAATTGCATTTCCTATGTACACATTACCTTTCTGGAGCAATACTGAATTTCATCCCGGATGTTTTGATACTTGGCAATTTGTCCTGTTATTTCTTCAAAGGTGTGCTCCTCTGATAGGAATTGATCAGTGTCCTGATCTGCTTGTTTCGTGATCAACTCGTGGTACTTATCATAGAGTTTGAGGTGCTTGATTGGTGCAATGCTCTCTTTGGCAATCTCATCTTTAACCTTTTGCTTATGTGCCTCCAAAATTTCATTGAGGATTATGGGTCTCAAGTTCAGGGATCTGGTCTTGTTCTCTGGCTTTGAAAACAATATATTGATTCTTTTACTTTGTGTTTTTTGAGTTTTTCAAATCATTAGCCAAAATCTGCTAGTGGAGGAGCTACAGCTATTGTGAGCCATTTGTAACCCTCCAGAGGTTTTGGCCTACAACTCCCATCAATCCTCACCATTGGCTATGCTGTCTAGGGCTGATGGGAGCTGTAGTGGTCCACCTTGCTCTACAAGAAGACAGACGAGCAGAACACCTGAGATATACCAGTGGAACACTCAGACAGTGAAGGCTTTTCATTGACAAACAGAGGAAGACCCAATGGCTAAAACAGGTGAGAGTTTTGGGCAGGAGGGGCATCACACAGCGGAGAACATGTATGTCATTTGTTTGTGGGGCTGTTTACCTATTTGCTTCAGAAAGACTCTTGTCTATTTGAAGGTTCTCAGATGGACAGGCATGCGCTAGGTGTGGGTGTTGCTAGCAGAAGAACCATGCTTCTTACATTTTAATTTTTGCTGGTCTTAATCAGTTCAATATGTTGCCTCCCCGTCTCATTTCATTCTATTTTAATTTTCTGTGTTTGTTTTTATTAACTGTTTATTTACTTTTGCTGATTGTTATTGGTTCTCTTGTTATTATTGGTTTTATTGCAATTGCAGGTTTTATTATATTGTTGTATTGATTATACTGTAAGCCGCTCAGAGAGCCTTATGGCTCATTAGGCATCATATAAATAAAATAAACAAATAGTAAATAAATGCTGAGGCAACCAGCAGGCATATGTCTTTCCCTTTTAAAGTTTTGCTCTATTCGAGATGCTGTATCATAAATCAAGGGCCTGCACCTTCATGGATTCCAGCAGATTCCAGCCCTTTGTCTTCAGACGATGCTGTGCCACTGCAGGCCTGGACCTGTGGCTGATGTGCTCTGGGCCTAGAGATGAGGGGGAAACACATGTGCCGTTATGTGTCCAAGCACTGCCTGGTGCTGTGCTTGAGTGGTCAGTGAGCTGCTCTGTGGTGCTTGAATCCTGGGAGTTCCCAGATTTTTTTTCCTGACTTCTTTTCTGTGGGGACAGGTATGGAAAAGGCAAGTGGGGAGCCATCTAGATTTCTTCTTCATGGTGAGGTTTGGGCTTCCACATACCCTGTGTAATGAGCCACTGGAGGCTACTGCTGTTAAGGTGTCTGGGTGGGAGAGGGCGCTCTCTGGCATCCTCATACATGGGATGTAGGTGATGTACTAGGGCATGTGGCTTTGTGGGCAGCACGTGGACTTTGCCACTAACACTGTGCCTGATTGATGCACACCCACCATGTTTCCAGAGATGCAGAGGGCATGTCTGTAATGTTTAACACTATTTATGCCTTTTCTACTTGCACATTTCATCTCTCCCCTCCAGGGCTGAGCTCCCACTGGATATGGCCAGTGGAGTAGCAGCAGTGTAATTCCAGGCCCAATATAAAGGAAAGATAAGGTTGGTCTATATATAGGCTACAGAAAAAAATGGATTGCATTTACCTATTTTCATAAATGCTCCTCTGTTAAAATGAAGAGGAGCATATACAATGTACAGAATTTTATCAAATTATACTGTATTTTTTCTGTTTTCTGCAATCACAGTGTTAAGACAATATCCAGAAAGGCACAAGCACACCATCCAGACATGCATCTTTTTTCTCCCTAAGTTTCCCTCCCAAAATTTGCCAAACTGTGTTTTGAACTCCCCTAGGCTTAAAAAGTTATTTTAGGATTCTATGGAGAAGCTAACTACAAAGAAGTTAGTGCATCAGTGTGTGCATGCTCTTTTCCCTGAACTTTCCCTTAAATAATTTTCATGTCAAAGGCCAGAACTATTTCTCTTTCTTTCTTTCTTGCTTTCTTTCTTTCTAACACAGGAAAGTTTAAAATGTCACTTGGAGCTTTTGGTGGAGGCAGTTGATAAGAGAATTCTCTAGATGTAAAAGTGTACATACAGACACTGTCCACAACTAGTACAGAAGTAGACAAGCTAAGGCCCTATTGTTTTAAGAGATCAAGGCTGCAATCCTGTACATACTTGGGAACCCACTAAACTCTGTGGGGCTCACCTTTGGAGAGAAATCTTCGGAATTGCATTCTTTGGCTTCAATTCCATACACTTACCTGGGAATCAGTCTGGTTGGACTCCCAGAGTTTTACTTCTGGGTAGACACACACAGTACAGTACTTTTGGGTGCACTGGAAGGTGGCTAATACAAATGCAGTCATTTGACTCAGCCTGAGTATTTAAACATACTAAAATGCTTAAATGAGATTGTTTAAATTTTACAAAAGTTAAACAGATCATTAATATTTGTGTTTAATCAGAAATTATCCTCTCTGATGTTAACAGAGATGGTTTGCAAGAAAGTTATAGTTCAGAGCACAGTTCAACACTGGCAAAAAAAAGAAACAAAATCTATGTCAGAAGGCAATATCTTACCCATTTTGAATACAGTTTGGTCTCAACTCTTGGAAACAAATTTACAGTTTTTATCATAACTGTATAAATATTCAGAAATATGGCTTCATAGTCCGAAAATGCAGGTTCAAATACAACTTTGTCATTTTCAAGGATCAGCCTCATAATAAATCCTGGGTGTTCATAGGCTCGAGCAGATTTCTGCCCAAAGAGAAACAAAAGTTTTAGCTGGCATACTATAAAAGGTGTGCTAAAATGTATGTACTATAAATGCAACCCATGATTGATTTCTATACCACCAAACAGCCAAAACTCTCTGGCTTTCACAATAATTAATCAACTACAAAAGATGACACAAGAATGCAGATAGAATGTGCTACGTTTGGGCCTTTCAGATTTTCAACTGATTCTCAAGAAAGGCCGGGTTTTGAAAGGCCTACCTTGTCAGATACAATGACAGTCCTACCCCTTCTCATCTCATGGTTCCTATTGCCTGATAGCACTGCTCATAACTATAGACCCACCTCTCCCAGTTTTGGCTCCACCTCTTCAACAACATTTTTAGACCTGACAACATGGCAGCTCTGAGTTCCTGACTCCATCATAGTTCCCAAGCTGTGTTTTCTTCTTTCAGAGTAGAGAGGAGAACTTCCATCGATTGTTCTCTGCCTCCTAATCTCTCTTTCCCTCCACAGGTACAGAGGTAAGGGTCAAAATGTTGTGCCACCTAGCATCTCTGCTAGGGCCAACATTACAAAGAATCTTGCCTCAACATTACAACACCAGTTCCTGCTTTCAGTCCCCTGTCTGCCATCTGAAGGAACATGCTCCACCTTGGTGCATGGCAGAGCTGGCCCTGATATGTAACATGCATTTTAAAAAAATACTGAGTGCTGTACAGAAATACAGAAAAGAAGGGCAAACTTGCCCAATTTAGGAAAAGAATGAAGTACCAAAATTAACATGAAACTAAATGTTAAAAAGACAATGACAAATGATTATATAAAAATCTTTTATAGTCCTTGCATCCATGCACATCTGCTACCACACACACACACACCCCACATTTATTAAATGTGGATGAGGTAGCACTCCCTCTAAAGGACAGGGTCTGCAGCTTGGGAGTACTCCTTGACCTGCAGCTGCCACTGGAAATCCAGGTGGCGGCGGTGGCAAGGAGTGCTTTCCTACAGCTTTGGCCGATCCATCAGCTGTGTCCTTACCTGGATGAGCACTGCCTAACAACAGTGATATGTGCTCTGGTAACCTCCCGGTTGGAATACTATAATGCACTCTACGTGGGGCTGCCCTTGAAAACAGTCTGGATACTTCAGCTGGTACAGAATAGAGCTGCCAGGCTGCTGATGGGGACCGGTTGTTATTCTCATATAATGCTGGTCCTCTACCAGCTCCACTGGCTTCCAGTTGAAGTCCAGGCCCAATTCAAGATGCTAGTTTTGACCTATAAAGCCCTAAATGGCTTGGGACCAGGATACCTGAAGGAACGTCTCCTTCCTTATACGCCCCTTAGGATCTGCAGGAGAAGCCCTACTCTGGGAACCCTCTCTAAGAGAGGTAAAAAGGACATCTACTCAGAGTAGGGCCTTCTCTGCGGTGGCGACCAGATTGTGGAATGCACTCCCCAGAGAGGTTCACCTGGCACCGAGCCTATATTCTTTTCGGAGCCAGGTCAAAACCTTTTTATTCAAGTGTTATTTTAAAAACTAATTTAAATTTTAATGTTTAACAGTCACTTTTATTTAACTTATTTAATTGTATTTTTTGGTTAATTGTTATTTATTGCTGTTTTATTGTTGTTGTTTTAATGATTGTAAGCCATCCCGAGATGTCATGCATAAGGGACGGCATGCAAAAGCTATAAATGAATGAATGAATGAATGAATGAATGAATGAATGAATGAATGAATGAAATCAGTTGACAATGTAGAAATTAGACAAATAAGAGAATTTTCACCACAGATATGCCAAAGGAGAGATGCCACTTTGGCCTGTAGAGCATGATGGTCTAAGGCATATTTCATAGTTACCAAGAAGTTTAGGTTATGAGAGTTTCACATTTTGGTGTTAGACTTATTTTCTTATGTTTATCTCTACAATTGCCACATGTATGAACGAACAGTTGATGTCAATTAAATGTCACCTGAGTCCATATCCATACTTGAGATAGGTAGTTCTAAGACTTTTTTCCTCAACCTTTAGGACAAGCTGTTATGCAACTGGGAATGTTGTCAGCTTTAACTCATGAGCTAACAGAGGACTAGGAGTAAATGCTAAGTTTATAAAGTGCAAATTGTACACACCAAAAGCCTTGCACGTAATAGCCAATCCATCATACACTTGATTACTGGTGATTCCACATTTCATCTAATCATTGCATTATGTTTTCCTTTAAAATGCATTCTTCTGATTTCCTATGCACTGGGCCTGCATCTCCTAGACCAGATTCTCCATTTACTTCCTGGGATTTAAATTAATATTTCAAGTGTACTGCACTTATACCCAGTCTTTGGTCATCTCTGGTTATACCCACCTGTCACTGGGGCCAATAAAGTAGCTCATTATCATGTTACAAAAGCCAGGAATGGGGATGCCTTGTCCTCTGGCAAATCCAACAGTATGAAGATGCGGCAAGCATGCATATATTTTCTATACCCCTAGAATGAAATTGGACTTTATGACTCTTTCTCCCTGCCCCCACCACCACCCCACAAAAAAACCCTACAAACCCCATCATTTCATAAGGAACACTTGGAAAAATTCAGCAAGTACAGAACATTTCATAATCCTGCCAGCAAGTCCTACTTACTGGAGGTGGCACAATTACATTTGTGAAGTCCTGCATTGAATCTAAGGCTAGACTTTGCAGTTGCTGGGTCATTAAAGCAGCAGCACAGTTGAAGAAAGCCTCTAATTGGGCACTGCTGGCATTTGTGGGCACCTGCTTTCGCTTATTGCCTTGATAATAGATATTCTGCACTTCTGGAAACCACCTGAAAAGAAAAGAAAATGCTTTTAAATGATTCACCTCCTAACAATATTCTTGATCAGCTCACTCTATGCTAAGACAAGTTCCTCAGAAGTTTTATGCAGAGATCTGCTATACAAAGTCTGCACTGCTGCTGAGGTAGACTCTTCCTATCATCTAACGGGAGTAAATAATTAGGTTTCTATTGCCATACCTGTGGTTATGAGAATTTTGCTTCAGTTTGTCTTTGGCCAGAATTTACCCAGTTCACACCTCCCAAAAACACCAAAGACCTGAACACAATCTGCAGCTGAAATCCAGTCACACAGCCACGTGTAACAGCTCATCAACCGCTTGGAAAGTCTCTCAGTGTTGTTGCCTGCTTGAGAGTGCAGGGTTATCATGAACCAGAAAGCTAGAGGGGTGGTGATGGGGGATACTTCTAACTTGAAAGTGCTGGGGTCTAATGCAGTCTAAATTGCTTCCTGCTGCCCAAGCTCCACAGTGATATTTTAAAATGGAAACAAAATCATTGCAAGAATCCTGACGACTTACAGAAGCATTTCGTTAAGGGGCATGAAAAAGACTTTTCAAAAGGAGACTATATTTCCAGAGGGGGAAATATAGGCTCCAAAACAGGGGACAATCCTGTATGATACAGACCTTCGTTGGCACTTCACAGTTAACAAGACAATGTAACTCTACATAGCCTTCTAGTAACTGAACTTCTCATGCAAAGAGAGCTGAATCCAAACTGGACCATCTCGCAGTCTCTCCACTGTAGTCACACTACAACTCCACCCTCAGAGTGGCTCCCCTGGTGGACAGCTGGCCTGGGGACGCTCTAACTGGGCAGCTCAGCTCTCCCACTGCCTCATCACTGGGTGAGAAACAAGGCAAGGTCTCTGGTCTCCTCCTCTCCCGAAACCCCTCTTCCAAAGCAGGCCTGCTCTCATGGCCATTCACCTGGGAAACTGCGAGCAGGAACCTTGAAGGAGCTTCAAAGGCTCCCCCACCCCCGCCTTTGATCCTACTTCCCTCCCATTGCTGGGGCCTCCTTCTCCTCTGAATGTCAGAGAAGAGTGAGTGGCCAGCACATTCACTACAAAACTCTATCCAAAGAAAATCATGGCATTTGATGGAATCACTGAAAAGTCCAGTCTGGATGGTATCTGTCATTGTCAGTGTAGTATATCAACTGTCTGGTGGTACATTGATCTCAAATGCAGAAAACTTCATTTTAGTAGCAGAGTCCAAGTTTCCATCCCAAAATCACTATTTCAACTTTGATAGGAAACTTGGTCACTGATTTAAAATGCCTAACCACAGAATTAACGGTAGCTGACCCTTAAATTCAACACACCTTGGTAATAAAATAGGGACTTTGATCTTACTTTTTAAAAAGAGTATCTTTAGCAGATTCCATATGTCTCACAACTATATTCTGAAAGAATGGGAGCTCCATTGATTCTTGACGAGTATGAAATGCTACTTTATCAACTAAGCGCAAATCTCTGTGGAAGACACGATACCAACAGTTCGGTCAGCATATTTGCACAATGCACTTATTAGTGAAACAAAGAAAATGATTGGTTACTGTTGAATATATAGTAGACTTCTTTTGTTTGTTATATATTTAAACATTTCATAGCTATAGCATTAACTTTCAATTCAAACTAAGAACTAGATTGCCATTGGAGCTCTAAATATCTTACTGATTGCACCTAACACTTAAGCTATCCGTAAGCAATTGTATCATTTTAAAAAATAAAACATGTATATCTAAATAGATTATAAGCACCTTGAAAGTTCCTTGAAAGGAAAAAGAAGGGATATACATATAATAAATAAATAAATAAATAAATAAATACCCATGTGAACAGGAGGGGCCTATATGTGTAGCAGTCAATGAAACAATCTCTGACTTGAACAATATAATTAAGATGAATTCAACAGAAATGTAAACCCATCTAGATTTAAATCTTTATTTCTCTACAGCAGAGGTCCTCAAACTTTTTCAATAGGGGGCCAGTTGAAAGGCAGTGGTTACACGCACGGGCCAGTGAAGAGGGGGCGCCTGGGCGTGCAAGCCGGTGAGGTGTCCTCGGGTGCGCGTGAGGTGGTGTTGGGTGCGCGCGGTGGCGGCTCACTAGCTCAGAGATCTCCCAGCGAGTCCAAAACCATCTCAGAGTGAGCAAGACACCACCTCCCACCCACGCGGCAAGCATACACGCATGCAGGCAAGGGGGTGGGGGGCGGCGGCGGTGGTGCGGGCCGGATCCATTCCATGAGCCGTAGTTTGAGGACCCATGCTCTACAGAAACAAACCTTTTTCTGCCCAGGAGCCAAAATCCTCTTGGGGAAGTGCATTCCATCCAAAAGTAGCTCAATTCTACATAGGTCACCTCAAGAGTAACTCTCAAGTCTCATGCCAGCAAAGGCACAGCTCTATTCTATGTAGAGTATTTAAAATTGAATTGCCTTTACAGAAATTATTATCTCTGATCACTGATGAAGGTTGCTGCTGACAAAGACCCTCTCCCATCCAAGGCCACAAGTCTCACCCCAGCAAAAGCACAAACTGGAAGATTCCCCAACCTTGCTTTGTTTGTTAGATACTATTGTTCTTACATTCATCTTGTACAGAGGAATGTCTTGATATGATTTTGTTTTGTTGTTTTGAGGGCCTTTGTGGGCATAAACAGGTATATACATTTAACAACAGACACAAACACCATTTGTGGCTGCTCAGTGTGAATCCAATTTGCAGAAGCTTGAGGAACCCTGAGTCATGTTAACATTACTGAAAACAATGGATGGTCAAAAGAAAGGGTTGTCTTTTCTTCTTCAATACAAGTGATCTGACTTACTAATGTCCAGAAAAATTAAGCAACCACCAACTAGGGTGAGTAAAGAATTTAAGGTATGTGCATCTGCATGAGGGAAGCTTAGAAAGCCACATTTTTCTGTTAGATAAAATGATGGAAGGAAATATAATTGCCGCCATGGGCAAAGTGCCGAGTTAAAATTCTACCCATGTCCTGTTATGTATAAACACATTTATCTTATGAATCAGATCATTCATTTGTTACAGTTAGCAGCCTAGCAACACACCCACCCAGGGCTACTGATTGCAGTTGTGCTCCCTGGGCATGTGAATAGGCCAATTCATACAGCAAATGCGCTTATCTGGGGAGGGGGGAGCACAAAGTCTTACACAGGCATGTGCTTTATCAGCGGCTGCTATCACATCTGTTTGAACCCTGACAGGTAATCCCACACAAGTTTAAACTTTACTTTACTTTAAAGTTCTGGGTAACAAGAAAAAACGGTATGTGTCACTTCAGCAGAAATGGACACAGAGGATGTGATGAACAGGACATAGCGGGGTTAGCATCCCTGAATCACATACTTCCCTTCAGCCAAGTCTGTCTTCCATTCACTGTGGACATGAAACAAGGAGCTTTGGGACGAGGAGGTCGTGATTCTTAACTGTTTCTGAAAGTGCACTGAGTAAAAAACCTTTGGAGAACAAACCCACTAGATCTCAATTAGTTCTCAGACCAGCCACTTTGTCTCTGTGAAATGAAATTAATCAGATTCTCTATCTTCGGAAGGAAATTAGCTGAGGATTATTAAAAAGGAGATTATCTTTCTGGACTAAGCTACACGGCAAACTGTAATTTATTAAACTATGTGATGACCTGTCTGATACTCTTCTACCCTCCAGAAAACAAAGGAGGAACAACTTACTTCTAACATTCCTGTTAGACTTAACTATCTGAAGACACAAGAGAATAAAACTAAGCATGACAAAGTAAAGGTGTAAAGTTTTTTTTCCCTCTGTCTTTACTTTTGAATAGACATACTTATTCATAAAATAATCTGAGTTTTAAATATGAAAATATCACATTTGGAAATTGGCTCAGCTGCTGATTGCAATGAATAATGGTGATGTTTAATGGCCTTGACCTGCCAGGAAAAGAAATCTTACTCTGATCAGGCACAACTCTAGAAATATTTTAAAGATAATGTTCTCTGACAACAATTAGTTCCTTCAGGGCTCTTGCTGTCAGGATGAGGCATTGACTCAACCAAACAAGCTAAGCAAATTCTGTCATATTTGCCTTCATACTGACAGCCTAGGGTGAACATTTTCAGCTATTAATCTCATTTTAGTTCTTTTCCATTTCTTTATTATTTTTTATTGCTTGCTTATGTTCAAAATTAAACAGTTGTACATCTGATTTCTAAACATTATGGAATGAGATTGCCCATTTCTGTGATCATATCTTTTTGGAATTCGAGACAAGGAATAAAGCTCATTTAACAGAGTAAATTATGGCATAAGGAGATATTAGAAGATTTTAAACATGTAGATAGCAAGTGAAGAGTAAACATTTATGAGCCTTACTCATTTACATTTTTGTTTTTGACTCACATTACAACATCCACAAGAGATGCATCTCAAATTAAGCAGAACATATTTCACAAACAAAAGTGTATAACCAAACCAAGTCCCCAAAGTTGTTTGGCTTTTGTTTTTTAGAGAAAAACAGTCCTGAAAGGCTGCATTTCTAAGTGAGCAATGATCAGTGGAAGGGTGCTTAATCCTTTTGCCATCAGCCATTTTTCCACCCATTATCCCACAAACACACACAGCCCTTTACATAATAGTTGTGCTAGATCAGATGAAAGGTCTATGGAGTCCACCGTTCTACTCAAGCAGGGATGAATCAGATGTCTACAGGAAATCCACAAGCAGGACATGAGTGGGATTGTACCCTCTTATTACTCAGGAGTAAGGAGGGATACATCCTTGCATGGCCTCAACTTACAGCATAATCCTGTATATGTCTACTCACAGTGAGTTGAGTCACACTGAGTTCAGTGAAGCATATTCCCAGGTGCAGGATGGTAGCCTTAGGCTTTGTATTAGAGATGGAGCCTAACAGACCAAAACTTTTTTAAAATTGTAACTTTTGAGAAGAGATCAGTGTATACTTTCACTGACAGGAGCCTAACACCATTATATTAAAAATGCTACTTACTTAAATGAAGTCTGCCAGAGGTCCAAAACAGCTAACATTGTGGGATTTAATGCATGCAAATTTTCATTTATATAGTTGCGAGCTGCCACATAGGACTTTTGCCAAGGCTTTGGCACTATTTCCATTCTAAAAAAGACAAAAGAAATCAGTAATGCTGTGACCCCAAGAAATACTCAGGGTACTGATATATCTATTGCTTATGACAGAGTTTTTAAATTCAGCAGATAAAGTCAATTTCACTAACTTGTCAGAAATTTAAAAAAATACTCTCTTAGGAAAAAATATAAAAATTCAATAGGGTAGAAGGTAAGGTTTTCTTCCAAGTTTTTAAATTACTCCTAAGCCAAAACCCCTTGTGAATTCCCAGGCCTTATCAAATTAATTAGCCATATGTATATAATTTAGGCAGTTAATTAACCAATTAAATTATTTTAAGATGCTAATAGTATAAAAAGGCAAGAAAGTGTACATGCCACAGGCACAAAAATCAACCAGTGGGCATGATCCATTTCTCAGAAACACATTGTGTAGAGGATCCCTACAGAACTTCATGGAACCTTTTCTTTTTCTCTCACTGCCAGCCTTTGACACACATAGTACCAAACACATTGCACCACACCCCACTTGGCCCAGGGTGCAAACCTCTACATATTTAGACTGGTAAAACCATCCAAAAGTAACTCAAGGAATTAATACAGAACAAAAACAACCTTTCAATAAGGATTACAATATGATATGATACAATACACTCACTCTTTATTCATTTAAAATTCTTGTCCCCTGCTGTCCTCCAAAGGAGCATGGAGCAGTTTATAGTATGAATAAAATGTGTACCAAGAAAACAGCCATAGAATCATCATGCTATTACATGGAAAGAGTGAGTCTATTACCCCTAGACATTACCTGGGTTGCGGGGGGGGGGGGGCATCCTTAGGATTCCCAAACCTGAGACTGAAGACCAGATCTACCTCGACACTGAGAACCCATGCTCTGATCCACCCCCTACTGCCAGCTCAGAGAAGGGGTCACGGGAGGATTCCAGGAGGGAGGGGAGGGAGGGATGGAGACTGCAGAGCCTGCAAGCTGGGTCCTCTTCAGCCTCCTACCCATCTCCTCCAAACTGCCACTACTAGAGGGCTCATAATGGTCATCTAACAGAAATGCAGAGCAGAAGGTGCAGGAAGACAAAGGTGGGACATAAATCCAACAGAATGTAGCAATAACCGAGTACGGGGAAGCAAAACTAAGCCAATTCTTGCTGCTGGTGCCGGCCTTTCTGCACCTCAAGAGACCACAGAGGCCCTTCTTAAATGCGGCTGGAGCTCCTGATCTCTCTCTGTGGATCTCTCAACAGACGAGATGATTCACATCCAGTCCCTCCTCTCTCCTCCAAGGAGGCACTGGCAGCCACAGAGGAGAGTGCTGGTGGGAAACCATGATGCCTTGTCCTCCTCCCCATCACGGCTGCCCATCTGTGCCTCCCACAGGGACACCTGGTTCAGTGAGCCCATGTAGTAAACCCCACACATATTACCTGGAAATAAGACCCACTAGATTCAGTAAGGCGTATTCCCATTTATTTGTACATGGGACAGCATTCTTAAGGGAGCTTCATATATTCTGCCTGCCATGTTTCCTAGGCAAAGATTTTAAAGTTTCTTACTCTTCACGATGAGGTGGAAGAATTTGCTTCTTGCCTTCCTCTTTTTCCCTGGGATCTCTTAAAACAAAGTCAACTAAAAGAAGGCATCAAAAAACAGAGCAGAACACAAATAAGCTCAGCAAAAATACAGCAAACAAAGGAACTGAACCAATTATTTTTAAAAGACATCAAAGGTCTTATACAGGAGTAACTGAAAACATGCACCTCAAAGGCATTTCATTCAAGAATGCTTTCCAAGACAAAAATAGCAACAAATGTTCATCTTTAAAAAGCTGAAATGGCAAAATAAACAAAACAAATAAATAAAAGCAGGGGGCACATTGACAGCACAGCCTTTGCACATTTACGCAGAAGTAAACCCATTGAGGCTCTTTTCCTAATAAGCACATTTTGGACTTCTGCCATACCCAGAACAGAAGCTCTTTCCAAGAGAAGTTCTGCTAGTTTACATGTTTATATTGAAAGGATGGACCCCCTCCTTTCCAAAAACAATGAGCATCTGCAGGCACATTCTTACTGATAGATATCATGCAACATCCTATAAGGTAGAGCAGTGATTTTCAAGCTTTCATCCTTCAGAGGGAACCCACACCATCCCCCAGCATGACCTGACACTACTGTATATTTCTCAGCATCTTCAGGGAAAGATTAGTAGCAGTGGTAACCTACTGTCTGTCCATAACCTGCTCACTGAGGAACCTCCAGTAGATCTGCAAGGAAACTTGGGGTCCACTACCTGAAAATAACCAGGCTAAAACAAATTTATGATATGGTAGTACTCAAAGCTGATTTCCCTTGATGCAATCAATAAAGGTTGAGTTCAAATGAGTGTACCTATTGCTTTCTTCACACTGAGAAGATAGTCCTCTCTCATTTCATCCGAGAGTGCATAAATACTTTCACTGAGCACTTTCAAGTGCCTTGGTACAAGTGCCAGGACATGTTCCAGCCAAGAGTCTTCCATTGGGGCCACATGCTCTGTGTCTATTCCATGGCGAATGTAATAGTAATATTTCTGCAAAATTAGAGCACCACAACATTAGAATAAGACTGACCGTAAAACCCACCATGTCTGGTTCTGAGGGATGCATGAGATTTGCCTAATTTAAAACCCATCGCCTCCAATGGTATTGGGAAACCATCATGCAGACTGCACCTAATATTTCAGTCACATTTCCTCTCCCTCCTACCTCTACTTGATAGACATTCAGATCAAGGCGCAATTTTGCCTTATTTACCAAAATGTCTTTCTCTATTGCAGTAGTGGACTCTGAAGTGCCAGGTTTTGCTTCTTCTATGGAGAGCAGTTCTTCCGTACCAAGATCTGGTTGCCTAACAAAACAAACATGATGACATGATATTAACTGTCTCCAAACATGAATCTGAAAATCAATTATGATCAGCCATCTTCTTTCAATAAAGCAAATAAATTAACTCAGCTTCCTGCTGCTTGGTGGGTTCTATTCTTTCCTTCTTCCTTAAAACTTGACATTTTCTGCCACTCATTCATATCCATCTGATCCATCCAACTTTAAATTCAAAAAATAGAGATCCCCTTTCTAAAAATTACAAAGAATCTCACATGATGATGTTAACAAGCGTGCTTCTGAAATTTTCACGGTCCTTTTTGCCACCAGTTCTTGCTTTAGAAGTTGATGGTCCAGCGTCAAAATCAGCACCCAGAGAATCCTGTGCCTTACGCTTCTTTGATCTCTGAGCCAGATATTCTCCTTGAGTAGGTGGGAAAAGAACACATTTTGTGCAGCTGGCATAAACGCAGATTTATAAGCGACACACATAGACAAAAGGTCGTAAGAACTGGTTGTGCCTCTTTCAGTGAGCAACAAGCTATCTCAGTTGTTTTCAGAATTGTCTGCTGTCTACTGCTTCAAAAATAATAAAGATGTGAAACAGCCTTCCCCAACTTGGTACTGTCCAAAAGTGTTGGGTGACAACTCCCATGCTGGCTGGAACTATGGGAATTGTAGTTTAACACATCTGGAGGGAAGCAGGTTAGAGGAGCTGATGTAAAAGTTACAAATCTGATTATATCAAACAACAAATGCTCTAAGGCCAGATCCTCAAAGTCAGCCCATAGTGAGCCAGTAACCAGCTCTGCTCTCATGACACCACATGCCCCATTACAGCAGAAGCAGGGATGGGGAAGCTGTGGCCCCCCAGAGTTTGGGCTGCTGACCCCATCCTCCCTCACGAATGGCAGCGCTGGCTAAGGCTAATGGGATCCGCAGCCCAACGTCTGGAGGGCCATCAGGCATTTCCTCCCACCACCCTCACTGGCTGCCCTGCACTACAATGGAGAAGCAATGTCTGATGGAGGCTGAGTGGGGGCTTCCAGCCTCCAGGTGGTGGGGCTGGAAGGGGTTTTCAGCTTCATGCAAGCCACAGAGGGATGGAAAGAGAAAGTGCTAAAGTGAGGGAAAAGGGAAGGAGGACAGGGAAGGCAAAGGAGGTGTGCCCACTGCAACAGCAGCAGAGGGCTTGCAGGCGACAAAGAGCATCCTGACATACCAAAGATGTGGCCACAGTGCACTCTGCTGGAGTGACAGAACTACCCAGCCCACGCTTACCCCCGGATTTGTATTATCCTTCTGACACTCTTTTTTTGCAACCCCTGTAGCGGTACTGCTCTGCCACACTGTGGGAGGGATCATGGCTGCCTGTACACATTGGGCCCAGAGCAATACTGCGCAAATAAGAGAGGACAGAGGTTGTCTTTCACACTGGGCACACCTCCCTGCAAAGCATTCCTGGAGTTCCAGCACATGCCCTGGAACCCTGCCATCCCATTATTTTACCTGACAGCTGAAAGGGCACAAGGGCATCTTAAGGGCACAATCCTATGACCTCTCAATGCTGCGCAGGAGGGAAGGCATGGCCTTATTTAGAGTCTCAGCTAGGAGATCCTGCAACCTCATAGCTGGGACTCTGAAGGCCATGCTGCTGCCCTGCCTCCTTGCAGCCCATGCGAAAGGAACCACACCGGCTGTCTTCCCTGACGGGTGCCTCAGAGGGAAGAAAAAGGGCCAATCGGGGCACCAGACGTGGTGGAAATTGCCACCACTGTGCCTTGCTCAGGGCATACGATGCATGGGGGCCTTTGTGTTTAGAGGTTTGTGTGCACCAAGGCAACAGAACTGTGTCCTAAGTGCCTATAGTTATTTATGAGTTGTTGTAGCCAATGTACTTAACGAACAACCTCTGAGATACACATACTTTGATCCTCACAACTTAGTAAAGTTGAATTAGCAGTATCTAAACCAGTTTAGAGGTACCGAAATTAGAACCTGATCCTAAACCTTGTTCTTTGACCAAGAAGCACTGAGCAGAGGATGGACTTACCACCTTACGTCAGCCCTACCAACACTGCAACCTCTGCGAGCAGACATATGGGTGCAGTGCTTGCTTAGAATTAGTCTTACATCCTATTGCTTAGGACTCTTTCACTCACACATATTCCTTGTCCGGTGGCAATAGCACCAAGTAAGCTGTGTGAGTGTTAAGACGGCGATGTACCTTCAGTGTCAGAGGCAGAAGCCCTCCACAGGCCACAGAAGATGCTATCGCATTCATGATCCTTTTGGGGACTTCCCAGAGGGATTTGTTTTGCGACTCTGCAAATGGAATCCTGGGTAAGATGGGGCCACTGGTCTGAGCTAACACAAATGGTCCTCCCTCAAGTCTGTTCCTGTTCATCACGGGATGTGTATGCTGAAGTAAATAAGCTGGTTATTTATTCATTTCATGGACTATCTTTTACTGGTGAAATAGATATTGGCCCGATAGAAGACACCCTGCCCCCCTGCACCTTACTTGGAGGACCTCTCAGAGCGAGGCCCGGCACAAACCACGGCTCCAGAGCGCCACACGCCCTGCTTTCCTGCTGTGGCAAATTCTGTAACAAGAGAGCTACCAGCACAACCCTCCAAAGCAAAAGACTGATGTTTCACCCAGAGGGGACCTTAGAGTGAGGTACCAGATGGAGGCTCTCTGCAAACCCTGCTCACTGCTTCCCTGCTGTGGCAATGCCAATGCCAGGGCAGCAGCCGGCGCAGCTTCCAAGAGGGCCTACCTAGCCCAAAGGCCTCCCATCAGGGTTCTTTCCTCAGAGGGAGGTAATCTGAGGAGGTGGCCCACTAGTCTCCAGGGCCTCCTCTCTGCCAGTGACTTACCTGAGGGAGGACAGAAGAACTGAGGGCAAGGCAGGCAGTGGCAAGGGGAAGAGAGGAAGAGAAGCAGGGTGGCATATCCTCCTGAGTGTGACGTCTTACACTGGCCCTGCCAGCCAGGCAAGAAGCAGCAGAAGCTCTTGTTAGCAGACACATGGAACCAAGTAAGAATCTTAGTAGAAGGAAAGCCAGACCTCAATCAGAATAGAACATCAACGGCTACTGAGAACTTTTCAATCTTGCACAAGGTGCAACCTGGTTGGATGGACGGGAGGGAGAATCTTTTCCCTCTCGCATTCCCCTACTTTGGATCAAGATCACCACGGTCGGGAGAGACCACTACTGAAATTGTTTTGTTTTTGTTAGGGCAGCAGATGTTGACTTTTCACAAACTAACTGAGCATCTTTTGGGTGTTCTTTACGTTATGGATCAAAACCCGGAGTAGTGAGCTTTATTTTAGCTCAGTTTCATTTGCCTTATTGTCTGAAGGCCATAGCATAAATTCAAAATAATATTAGATAGTTCTAATCAATACAACTGACAATAGAACCCATATCTTGTAGATTATTACAAAGATGCTATGTCCAGTGGTACTTGACAGACCACTTTTAGATCTACCCAAACAACCAGTTTTATTCTTACCAGGTGTTAGATCATTTCTTATCATAAACTGCTCTGGAACATGAGTGTCCTTATCTCCCTGCAGCTGGAATGAAGGAGGATTCTGATGCCATAGCGGTTTACAGTTTATCTGAAAAAAATTATGTTATGCTTTAGAAAAATGTCTACACCTAATGAAGATGGTTACCACTCTCACCTTTACTGATACATCCTTAAAAACTTTTCATAAGCTCTGTGAAGCAACGGTAACTGGAGAATATAAGTAAGTGGGAAAATGAAAAAGAAAACAGTTTGCAAATGTATTTTAAATATTGGATGTGGCAGCAACAAACCTAGATATGAAAATCATTATGGGGTCTGAGTAGGCAAATCAGCCTTCCCCAACCTGGTGCCCTCGATACATCTTTGACTACATATCCAAATAGCTTCAGCCAAGAGTTATAGTCCCCTTCATGGATTGCTGCCTTGCCATGGAGAAGGGGCTTGTGTAGCGCAATGAAGCTATGGGTTATGCCATGCAGAGGCACCTAAGAAGGTCAGGTCATAGCAGAGAGCTCTGACAAAAGGTGATCCACTGAAGAAAGAAATGGCAACCCACTCCAGTATCCTTGCCATGAAAACCCCATGGACAGTATCAACAGACAAAGAGATATGATGCTGGAAGATGAGCTCCTCATGTTGGAAGGTGTCCAATGTGCTACTGGGAAAGAGCAGAGGGCTAGTACTAATAGAACCAGAAAGAATGAAGTGACTGGGTCAAAGCCGAAAGGACACTCAGTTGCAGATGTATCTGGTGGTGAAAGGAAAGTCCGATGCTGTAAAGATCTATACTCCACAGGAACCTGGAATGTAAGATCCATGAATCAAGGCAAGCTGGACATGGTCAAACAAGAGATGACAAGACTGAACATCAGCATCTTAGGAATCAGTGAACTAAAATGGACAGGAATGGGTGAATTTAATTCAGATGACCATCAGGTATACTACTGTGGGCAAGAATCCCTCAGAAGAAATGGAGTAGCCTTCATAGTCAATTAAATATTAGGAAAAGCAGTACTGGGATACACTCTCCAAAATAACAGAATGATCTCAGTTTGAATACAAGGCAAACTATTCAACAGCACAGTAGTCCAAGTCTATGCCCCAACCACTGGTGCTGAAGAGGCTGAAGTTGACCAGTTCTATGAAGGCCTGCAACACCTTCTAGAAATAACACCAAAAAATGATGTCCATATCATCATGGGGGATTGGAATGCTGAAGTAGGAAGACAAAAGATAACTGGAGTAACAGGCAAGTTTGGCCTTGGAGTATAAAATGAAGAAAGGCAAAGGCTGGCAGGATTTTGTCAAGAGAACACGCTAGTCACAGCAAACACTCTTTTCCAACAACCCAAGAGACGATTCTACACATGGACATCACCAGATGGTCAACTAAGAAATCAGATTGACTATGTGCTCTGCAGCCAAAGATGGAGAAGCTCTATACATTCAGTAAAAACAAGACCAGGAGCTGACTGTGACTCAGATCATGAGCTTCTTGTTGCAAAATTTAGGCTTAAATTGAAGAAAGTAGGGAAAAGCACTAGGCCACTCAGGTATGACCTCAATCATATTCCTGATGAATATACAGTAGAGGTGACAAACAGATTTAAGGGATTAGGTCTGATTGACAGAGTGCCTGAAGAACTATGGACGGAGGTTTGCAACATTGTACAAGAGGTAGCAACTAAAACCATCCCAAAGAAAAAGAAATGCAAGAAAGCAAAATGGTTGTCTGAGGAAGCTTTACAAATAGCTGAGGAAAGAAGGGAAGCAAAAGGCAAGGGCGAAAGGAAAAGATACACCCAACTGAATGCAGAATGCCAGAGAATAGCTAGAAGAGATAAGAAGGCCTTCTTAAATGAACAGTGTAAAGAAATAGAAGAAAACAATAAAATAGGAAAGACTAGAGATCTCTTCAAGAAAATTGAAGATATGAAGAGACCATTTCATGCAAAGACGGGCATGATAAAGGACAAAAATGGCAGGGACCTAACAGAGGCAGAGGAGATTAAGAAGAGGTGGCAAGATTACACAGAAGAACTATACAAGAAAGACCTTAACATCCCTGATAACTGATAGGGTGATCGCTGATCTTGAGCCAGACATCCTGGAATGTGAAGTCAAATGGGCCTTAGGAAGTCTGAGCAACAACAAAGCTAGTGGAGGTGACAGTATTCCAGCTGAGCTATTCAAAATCTTAAAAATGATGCAGTAAAAGCGCTACACTCAATATGCCAGCAAATTTGGAAAACTCAACTGTGGCCACAGGATTGAAAAAGGTCAGTTTACATTCCAATTCCAAAGAAGGGCAATGCCAAAGAATGTTCAAACTACTGCACCATTGCACTCATTTCACATGCTAACAAAGTTATGTTCAAAATCCTACAAGCTAGGCCCCTGCGGTATGTGGACCGAGAACTACTAGAAATACAACCAGGGTTTCAAAGAGGCAAAGGAACTAGAGATCAAATTGCCAACATACGCTGGATCATGGAGAAAGCTAGGGAGTTCCAGAAAAACATCTACTTCTGTTTCATTGACTATGCTAAAGCCTTTGATTGTGTGGATCACAACAATCGTGGCAAGTTCTTAAAGAGATGGGAGGACCCAACCATTTTATTTATCTCTTGAGTAACCTGTATGCGGGTCAAGAAGCAACAGTGAGAATTGGACATGGAACCACTGATCGGTTCAAAATTGAGAAAGGAGTACGGCAAGGCTGTATATTGTTACTCTGCCTATATAACTTATATGCAGAGCACATCATGAGAAAAGCCAGGCTAGATGAATCAGAAATCGGAATTAAGATTACCGGGAGAAATATCAACAACCTCAGATATGCAGATGATACCACTCTAACGGCAGAAAGTGAAGAGGAACTAAAGGGCCTCTTGATGTGGGTGAAAGAGGAGAGCACAAAAGTTGGCTTGAAACTCAACATTAAGAAAACTAAGATCATGGCATCCGGTCCTCTCACTTCCTGGCAGATAGATGGGAAAGAAATGGAGGTAGTGACGGATTTTATTTTCCTGGGCCCCAAGATCACTGCAGACGGGGACTGCAGCCAAGAAATTAAAAGATGCTTGCTCCTGTGGAGGAACGCTATGGCAAATCTAGACAGCATACTAAAAAGCAGGGACATCACCCTGCCAACAAAAATGCGTATAGTCAAGGCTATGATTTTCCCAGTTGCAATGTATGGCTGTGAAAGTTGGACCATAAGGAAGGCTGAGCGCCGAAGAACTGAGGCTTTTGAATTGTGGTGTCGGAGAAGATTCCTGCGAGTCCCTTGGACTGCAAGGAGATCAAACCAGTCAGTCTTAAAGGAGATCAACCCTGACTGCTCTTTAGAAGGCCAGATACTGAAGATGAAATGAGAACAACAGCGCACTGGAAAAGACCATGATGCTGGGAACGATTGATGGCAAAAAGAGGATGACAGCAGAGGATGAGATGGTTAGATGGAGTCACTGGGGCAATGGATGTGACCTTGGGTGGACTCTGGGGGATGGTGGAGGACAGGAGAGCCTGGAGGAATATTGTCCATGGGGTCACGATGGGTCGAACACGACTTCATGACTAACATAACAAAATGAGTTGTAGTCCTAAACAACTGGAGATCACGACATTGGGAAAGGTTGAGGTAAGCAACGTGTAGTAGGGGAAGATGGTAACAGCTTTCAAGGTGGTTTAGAGTTGGTTAGAAGCGTGTCCATGATGGCTTTGAGATCCATTTGTCATCACGGTCAACTGGTCATATACAACAACTAGCGGCCCCACATACAGACCTGTATCTCCACTGGTCACCAACTATATATGCTGCAGCTAGTTCAATAAGTCTGGATAAACAACATGATGAGGTGCACATCCGCATGGGCAACATAGGCGATAGAAGGTTTATTGGCATGGATTGTTCTTGCTGCAACAGGGTAAAATATATTGTTCCCAGTGTAGTGATCACAGTTGGTGCTGTCATTAAGGGCTCTGTGTTCCTGCGATGGGATGCTCAATGCATGCAAACCTGCGCTGGGAAGGTGCAATAAGGGCAGACCCAAAAGGGCCCTTTATGTATACCTTGGCCAGTACTCAAGCCAGTACCCATCAGTCTTTTATGTGGCTGCAGGTACAAGCAGAAGAACACTCATGCAGGCAGCCACACATACACAGGCAATGCAACATAGTCCTTGGCATTCCTACAAAACAGTTGTGAATGTGCATTTTCATCTTTGAAGGGAGATGGAAACTGAAACCACTGTGAATGGTTTTCTTATATACTGGCACGCCATGCCTTGCTAATTACGGCTGCCTGAACCAAAGTCATCGCCATTACTTTCCATATAATTCAGACATCCTTACCAAGGACACTATCAATCCAACTGCTACATACAAGTATTCTTTTGAAGGCCGCAGTGGCCATGCCACTGAAATGAGTGACAGGGTGGAGTGCAATGTGCCCCAGGCTGCTCCCAGTGTCATCCACAATGCCAAGAGCTCTCCAATCAGTAGCTGGCCAAAGATAAAACCGTTTCCCTGCCAAGAAGGGGGAGCAAAGCCTTGGGAGGAAGCTACTGATTCCATGGGCCTCCTGCTTTCTTGTGAGTAGACATGCAGAGGTTCAGTATTTGGGATGCTATATGCAAATGCTGTTGAGTTATTCAGTCCTGCTTACTTCTGAGAAGAAGAAAGTTCCCCACTTTCTCAACGGTGGTGCAGAAAGCTACGGGCACTGTTAGTAGTGGCCTGTGATTCTGGGAGCGAGCGCGCCACCACTGGCCCCCCAGCGGTCCCTGAATGTGGCCCCGTGTGGCAGAAAGGGTTGTGCACCTCTGCTGTGGCAGTGAGACTGCCAGAATGTGACGGGGAGAGAGACTCAAATGCCCACTCAGACATGCAGCGCACTGGGGGAGCTTGGACCAGTCAGCAGCTTCCTGGCCCAGCCTGTTTCGCAGAGCTGTTCTGGCAATGGAGTGCATACGTTGCTCGAGAGGCACACTGCTGTGCCTCTCCTGTTCGTTTCAGTGTTTTTCATAAACGTAAATGCTTAAAGGGGTTAGCAAAAGATTACCTTATCCACCAGTGGTAAAAATTTTGTTGTAGTCTTTTCTAATTTCTCTTTCTTGGGTGGTCTGGGCTGTGAGGAGAAAAACAGACAAATATTATACTTCTCATGAAACCTTAAAATATGTCCCAGACAGCAATCCTAATCACATTTACTTGGAAGCCTTCAGTGGGGCTTACTTCTGAATAGACATGCATGGTCATTCCCATTCTCTTCGGTGCATTCAATAGTCACGCATGAGCATACATTACTTCCCCCTTCTTTAGCAGACTTTTGGAAACAGCAAATTCAAATGAAGGCCAGAAGGGACACTCTTGCCTTAGAAGCACTAAGAGAAATGGCCTTCTGCAAGACTTGCTGCATCCAAGTATGAGGCTCCATGGAAAATCCCCTTCCGTGTGAGGAAAAGGGGGTTTAGTCAAGGAAACCCTCTGCTAGTTAGGAATCACTGACTTGTCAGTGAATCTTGAAATAGTGAGTTAAAAGATGATGCAATTATCAAGTTCAACCCTTCCTTCTCAAACAATTCAGCAGGAACATCTCCTGAAATAAAGTGGAATATCTCCAAACCAGGAGTTCAAACATTGATTGATGCATCAAGGTTAAATATTATAAAGCATCCATTTTAATAATGAACTTCTCTAATAATGCACCCAAAAATCAGTCAAAGCCTCGTGTGCATTCTAGTGTACAAATGGGGCAGTTTCCCTATCCAATTCACTGAAGCAGAAGCCCTGTCTATGCACACAGTGAAGAGTGCCTAGGGCTGTCCTTCACCAATATGACAATATTATGGGCAAGGGATCCCTTTTTAAATTTATCCTGCTCCTATGCCACTAATGGCTACCTGACAATTTGCTGCATTAACCTGATATACCATACCATGGTTTCCCTTTATGTTGGAACTACTAGTTAAACCAAAATATATTATACTGAAAAATCTGTACATATCAGAGGAAGAAATTAGAAGCATCTACCGCTTCCTAAACATAAACTGTGATTGGTTTAAGGTATGGTATATTGGAACAATCTAGAATCAGAAAACAGTTTTAGTTTGGTCTGTTCCAATAATCAACCACAGCTTAAACTAACCAGTTTGTTCTAGTCAAACAAACTGTGGTTAGTTTAGCCCTGGAGCTATGTTTTCAATCACTTTTTCTGATATGTGCTAGAGGATGCAAACTATAAAAGGTTTTATACTATGTTTATATTGTATGTTAGGATTTGGCTTTTTAACAACCCTGAGCGCTTTGGCTAGTGGGAATACAAAAATGCAATAAACAAATTAGGCTCAAGTTTACTCAGCTTCATTTGCAGAGTATTAAACTGTGGTTTAGTATTATATCTAAATGGGGCCATGTCAAGATTACAAACCAGGGTTCGTGAGGCGCTATCAAAAGTCTGATGCTGATTTGTAAACCCTGTTTGCATTAAATGTCATCTGCAGTTAGGTCAATGTTTACAGACCATTGGAAAGTGACTTTAAAAATTGTTGTTCTCTCTCAAGAGGCCGATGCACCAGTATAAATACAGATTGGTTTATAAAATTGAGCGCTGAGCAAATGGGAATATAAAGAATTCTACCCCACAATTTGCCTATTGTACATCTGAAAGCTCAACTCAAGGTATGATTGCTTAACTATGATTAAACAAATCATGGTTTGGCTACATGCTTGGACTGAGTCACAGCAATTAAGCCAATGGAGCTTGATTATCATTCCTCTCCAAGCCCCTCTGTTAGGATCTGGGCTGCTCTGAGGCACCAACTGGTGACCAGAACCAAAAGCCCATCTTAGTATTCACAGGATCCATCCCGAGCCCTGCTGTACTCTCAGCCTCCTCATGAGCACCAGCTGGAAGTGCTGGGGAAAGAGCTCTACAAGAACAAGCTCTTCCCTCTAGAACTTGGCTCACCAACAGGTTGTTCTGTTTGCTGTGGTGCCTGTGTCATGTTTGGCCCAGATCTGCTCTTGCTCTATGTATCCTGCCTTGTGGTTCACTTCAGCAACACAGGTCTTCCGGCTAACTGTGGCGTCATTCAGTCTTGCACCTTGCCTTGCTGCGTCGGGTTCCTGCTGTGTCCTGCCTTGCTCTGTTGCCTCAGCGACATAGGACAGGTCTTCCTGTTGTGGTAGAGCTTATACCTTGCCTGACTCTTGTTGTGTTGCTTGCCTTGCTGTGTTGTCATGCAAGGCTTCCTGTAAGCTGTGGTTTAGCTCCTGCATCTCGCCTGACCCTGGCCATGCATTTTGCCTCGCTGTGCATCCTGTCAATTATCTTGCCTCAAGCTGCCTGCACCTCCCTCTGTCTTCCTGATTCTTGACCCTTGACTTGTCCATGACCACATCTGTGTTTTACCCTGATATATACTCCTGGTTTCCAACTCTGACCTGTTCTGTAACTATGACTTGAAACTTGCCATTGGATTTTGGACTTTGCCTTGCTTCAAGCTCTGTTGCCTTGGTCCAGGTTCCTCTCTCGCGTCCTGCTGCATATTTCCCAGCCCCCAACACTCACTACATTTCTGCACTAGAGCATGGACAGTGGATTGCAGTACAAAGACTATATGGCAACACTAGCTGTACAGTCCGGCTTTCCCTGGACTACAGCTCCCACCATCCCCACACAGCATGGCCAGTGTGTCATGCAGCACATCTGAAGTGTGCAGTACCGTGATTTTATGACAATCCAGGACATGCCTTCCTCACAGGGACGGACTCTGTTTCAGGGATCCCTCTGCACCAGCACTCACCCTATTCATCAGGGTCTCCTGGCTCTCTGTGCAGTATTTGCAGGGATCTGGAGGGGCTACTGTGGGAAGGATGGGGCAGGGAAGTCCACTTTCACGAGCACAGTTCATCCAACATAAATCAGGACCCAGTCTCCAGTTTCTCCCATATTTGCTAACTCAAGCAATATCCTAACCTTAACTTAATATTTATTTAATCCATGGTTTTAGAAGAAACAATGCATTCAAATTTAATAATTCCAGTAATAGCCAAATCCACGATCATGTTCTGCAATGGATTTGCTTCTCCTCCACTTAAAATGCCTGTAGGAAAAAAAGGCTTTGGCACTTTAAGTTGTTGTGAGGACACCTACCCATCCCAAACCCCACCCTGTACAAACCGTCTGCTTAAGTTTACATTTCAAAAACTAATTTAAAAATTATATGAACAGCTGCAAGGAGGATTAGATCCCTTTTAAATGCCTGACTTTGAAGAGCTTGAGCTGCATTTTTGTTTTCCTAGAAGATGTCATCCCGCAATCAACTTTTCACTAATGAGACGAATATATTAAAAGTCTCCTTCAACAAATATGGCTATGCCACCTGCTCCTTCCTCAAACAGCATGAATGTTTAAGTAAATGTCAGAAAGGAAGGGAAAAAGGCATTTCACGCACACATATAAAAAATTAAACCAGTCTATTTACTTTACACTAAATAGCAAAAAATAATAAAAAAAGTGCCATCCACTTCAAAAGGAAAAAAAATCCCTGTCTATTTTGGAGTAACATTCAGGAACAAGGCTTAATTGTTCACAGGTCTGTAAACTAGTGTAAGAATGCCCTCTGCTGTTCAAACATGATATGCACACATTATTCTCAGGACCCTGGATTCCACTAAAATTTCAGATTGTGCACTGAAACATTTTATCCTACCATATCCCCTTATCTGGTTTCTATCTCTGTTTTCTGTATACTTCTAAGAGGCTTAATCAGCGACTTAGGCATGAAAAAAGAACTACTGATTAGTTAGAAGCTCCTGATGTATACATGCTTTGCCCTGAGAAGCCAAAAAGATTACATACTCAATGCATAGTTATTATCTCAAGGAGGTAAAAAGAATCTGTAGTTTAAAATTTACTTCAGGCAGACGTGATCTGAAAGGGTCCTGAAAAGAAAACAAAGGAAACAAGAGAAACAGTGCCTTGCAGAAGTACTCATCCCGCCTTTGACTTTTCCACAGTTTGTTATGTTACAGCATTGAACTGAAATGGAATTAACTGGCATTGTTACCCCTTGATGTACATACAATACTTGACACAGAAGGTATGAGCAATGCTTATTGTAGCACAGAAGTTAAATAAACAAAAACTGGCATTTGTCACTTGCATAAGTATTTACCCCTTTGCTCTGGGAAGCCTAAATAAGCTCTAGTGCAACCCACTGCCTCCAGAAGTCACAGGTGCAGAACCTACCTATCTGACGTTCCAGGGCCACAAGATCTCAGATTAAATGCACCTGCTTCTAGAGGCTGGTAGTTTGTTGGAAAGTGTATCTGAACAAACAGCATCTTGAAGATCAAGGAGTGATCGAAACAGCTCTGGGAGGAAGTTGTTCAGAAGCACCAATCAAAACTGGGATATTAAAAAAAATCCCAAAATGCAAGCACCCCACAGAGCAGTATTAATCCCATTATGACAAAATGGAAAAGCATATGGCAAAGAATAGTCAAATAAGCTGAAATTATCTGTTACCCAGAAGCTCCACAAATCTGGGGTTTATGGAAGAGTGGCAAGATGAAAGCCTCTACTGAAACAAACCCCTATCAAAGCCCTTTTGGAGTTTACAAAAAGGAATGTGGAAGATGCAGCAAACGTGTGGAAAAATTATCTGGTCTGAAGAGACCAATATTGAACTTTTTGGCCTTCCTGCAAAATGCTGTGTGTGGTACAAAGCCAACAGAACAGCCCAACACTGCCCTGAGAACACTATCCCATGTTAAAGCACAGTGACCGCAGCCACATGTTGTGGGGATGCTTTTTCTTGGCAAGGACGAGAAAACTGGTCAGGACTGAGAGCAAGATGGAGCTAAAAAGCAGGCAATTCTAGAGGAAAACTTGTTTCAATCTGCAACAGATGTGGGACTGGGGTAGAAGGCCACCTTCCAGCAGGACAATGAGCCTAAACACACAGCCAAAGTAACAATGGACTGGTTTAGAAACAAGAACCTGAATGTCTTAGAATGGCCCAGTCAAACCCCAGACCTTCATTAGAGTAAAACCCTGTTACAAGGCTTAAAAATTGCTGTTCACCCATGGTTTCCATCCAATCCGACAGAGCTGAAGTAGTTTTGCTTAGAATAATGTACAAACACTGCCAGATGTGGAAATCTGATAAGACTTACCCAAGAAGAAAAACAAATGTGACTCCTGTCAAAGGTGCTTCTGCTAAGTCTTGGCTGGGGAGTGGAGTAACAAGGGCCAGTTTTTGTTAACTTTTATGCCACAATAACATAAAGGCTGAGTATCTGGTGTACATCAAACAGTAATAATGCCAATTCAATTCAATGTTGTAACACAACAAAATGTAAAAATTTCAAGGTCAAGTGAATACTGCCACAAGGCACTATAGTCTGGGATACCTGTAACAAATGAGTTCTAAAACTGCAGCATGGAAGAATTACACTTTTATTAGATCAATTATGGGCAACTTGTGAACCCTCCAGACTCTGGACTACTGTTCCCATCAGTCTTAGCCAGCACAGCCAATGGCTAGAGGCCAAAAGTATAGAGTGCAACCAGTTACACAATCCTGTGCTAGGTTGCCTTCATATAATTTCTTACAGGCAAAGTTCTTTGGGAAGTTTACAAAGATTAAAAACCTTAAAAATACAGTATTATGCATAATATGCAAACGGTTTAAGGACAGTCAGATAAACAGACCAGACACATATACAAAAAAATATCCAAACAATATTGCATGACCTCATGAAAACTTGGTATATGCTGCCAAATGTCTGGACATAGAGGAAGGTCTTGCATAAAAAAGAACAGTGTTGCACTAGATGGACATTACTGGGGAGCTCATTTCATTAAGTGGGGGCTACCACCCAGGAGGCCCTCTCCCTTGAGGCCACCCTTGGAGGCAGCACTGGAAGGCCTCACATGATGAGCACAGAGTATGGATAAATTCTTCCTCTTTATCTGTGTTCTGTCTGCAATTTAAGAACAAGCATTTGTTCCTAATTATCTTTATTGGTTTGTATCCAGTGTAAGTCTAACTGAAGCCCCATTCATCTGAATGAGTTTATTCATTAATTTGGCTCTTTTTGGCTGGAAGAGTGAAAGAACAATGCAGGCTAGGAGGACAGTGTGGTCAGAACTAGGGCATGGATGCAAAACCTCAGGCCAAGGGCTAAATCCAGCTAACTGGGTTTCCCCTTCAACATTCCTCCTATGCCTCCACTTTCCCTCATCCATGAATCATTTGATGATTTTCTGACTTTTATGCAGACTTTCTCCATTCTCCATCCCCCATGCATGCCTCTCCCAAGGCTTTGTTACTTGTATTAAGAGTTTTCAGCTTGAATATTCTGTGTTTTAAGCCTGTCCCTTTTGATTTTGGCCCTGTCCACCATTGGAAAGCAGCTTCCAAAATCTTCTCCAAAAAGTAAATTCACTTTCAGGCTGAAAAAAACACAGAAACAGAGCGAGTCAGAAGAGGCTTCTTGGGCCACCTAGTTTGACCCTGGCTCCCGCCAACTCGACTCATGGCATGCCTGCCATGTTCAACACCAACATTCTATTAGGGCCTGGAAGACCTGGATTCAAATCTTCAGAAAAACATGAAGTCCACTGGGTGACCTCAAGCCAGTCACTCTCAGCACTTCTCAACAAATGGAAGGGGAGAACCATGTACGTGTCTTGAACTCCTTGGAAGAAAGGCTAGATATGAATGTAATACATGAAGGATTTATGCCAAGATATCCAGGTTGAACACCTGGTGGAAATCTATAGCAAGGGTCATGCAAACCATGTACCCCCTCATACTAAAAGAAAAGGCAGCTGAAGCCATATGGACAATTCCCATACTCTCTGCCTTATTGGAGACCATCCTTGCATGGAGCTCCGTGAACATACATCAGTGTCCTTTCCCACACCAGTGACAGTAGGAAGGGATATGGGCACAATCAGTCTGTTCAAAATCCCAGGTATTTCAATGCATACAACAGCAGGAGATTCTTGTGAACTACCCCAAAAGCACCGGGGAAAACGTTTGTACTGCCTGATGGGGCGGGGGGGAGTAATAATTATCATAAACATTGCAAAGTAAGCAAGAGGGCATCCTGAAAACCAGCGTTTTAAAACTGCCATCCTGCACCTCTGTCTTTAAGCACTAGCACTTTCAATTGCAAACCTCTCCTGGACTCCTGCTGAGGAAGGTGCCCATAACACTGGAGTGGGGACAACCTAAGGCCCTCTTCCAGAGCCATTCGTGAAGAATGTTGCAGTCCACCGACAGCTGAAGATGAGCCTTGCCGTACCCCATTCCTGCCTTAAAACCACAAAAGGAATCCAGGTTATTTCCTTGCCGCACACCGGGAACAAGTCCGGAGCAAGAAGTTTCACGTGTCGGGGGGGTTCATTCGACGCGGGGGCTATGAGGCACCCAGGAGAAATCCAACTGAAATATGCCGCCCCTTTCCATCCCTCACCTGCTCGTTGCTCATGGCTGGATGCTACCGCCTGCTTATCCCTATGCTGAATATTATTTCGGGGTGGGGGGCCTGGAAAGTGTGAAGAGGGGAAACTCTTGTAGTCCGCCGCGTCTCCTCCGGGTTCCCTGCCGCGGCCCGGTCCCAGTCTTGGTCGCTGTTGCGCTGCGAGGAGCGCGTTGCCCAGCAACGCCTCCAACTCACCCCGCCCTTTTGCAGACCCGCCTCGGAAGCAGCCGAATCTCGACCTTCCAGTCGTCGGCACAAGCCGAGGTCCCCATTGGCTGAGGGAGGCAAAGGGGCGCGTCTGGCGAAAGTTGCAAGGATTGGCAGAGGCAAGGCCCGCCCCCTCACGCCGCGGGCCTTTTTCTCACTCCAACGTCCCCTCGTGGTTGAGGCTTGGTGGGTGTCCCGGGCGTCTGTCGACCCTTCTGCTTCTAAGACTGCATTTAATGAAGTGGGCAAATAGTCATGCTAGAAAAGCGGGGAAAGGATTGCCGCCCCGTTTTCTTCCCTTTCGCCTGGCCGGGCTGGCATGCTATTAATAGCTAGCGGACAGGCAGAAATTTTAGGGGTGCTGCAGAAAGCTTCCTCAGTTGAATTTCTGGTTCAAATCACAAAGGGTGGATAGATTCCTTAAGAGGTCCAGATCCCCTTCTTTGCAGAGGACGGTCATCTATCTGGAAGAGCTGGCAGAGGGCAATCTCTCTGAAGGACTGCCCAGTCCAAGTCCAGTTAGCAGGGGCCTTGAAGTTACCCATCAACAGCAAGCACCTGGACAGCAGATTGACTTGTCACCTGGTCAGTCTTCTCCAATATGGTGAGATCGATTTAAATTATAGATACTGTTTCCAAATTTGCACGCACACAACATTTTCCATGTACGAATAGATGCCTCTTTTGCCTCTTGTTTGGGGTGATGCATAGGCGGACACCCTTCCATGTTTGTCAACTTAGTTGTGGGGTCTGATTCCCATTTTATCACTCCTTATGGTGTACTGTTCCTGGTTGCAAGTATGTTTGGTCATTTGTGTACATTTCTGGATCAAATCAAAACTCAGGTACAAGTCTTGCTAGACTGTCTATTACTGTTTTCACCTTGGCCCTCCCCAGTGCTATGGTTAAAGAAATATTGTTTGCCAGGACAAAAATAATTAACTGAAGAGGAATCTCCATGTGGCTGAGGAGCGTCACTAATACCCCATAAGGCACTGCTGATATGCTCTGAAGCTGCATTTTGAACCCTAGCAAATCTTATTTTGGTTTAATTGTTTTCTCACTTTTGAGAAGCTGCTTGTAAGGATGTGGATGAGCAGTTTGGATACAGTACTTCTCTGCTCTCTTCTGTGGGGTTAAGACTCATTCAACCAGATGGAACTTGCATCTAAATCAACCTGGAATGTGCAGCAATAGGAGAAAAGTTTGCAATGCACAAGCTGGTGTAGCTGTTAGATTACAACTCTCAACATGTCATGGTCAGATCACTTCCTAGTGAGGTTTGTGCTCGAGAGCGACATCTCCCTCTGTAAGGGTGCAGACCCGATTGTGTGGGTCCGCCCCCAGAGCCAGATGGATCCGGAAGGATTCCTGAAGGCTCGGGGGAGTTTCTGGCTGACAAGACGGGTGCTCCTGTCGAGGCTCTGGTTGAACTGTGGAATGGGGAGATGACCAGGGCTGTAGACACGATCGCTCCTAAGCGTCCTCTCCCA
>NW_025335627.1:6903918-6914526 GCF_004798865.1 Varanus komodoensis | reverse complement strand
AATAAATCTGGGGGTAATGTGTGTGTGTGTTACATTGAAGCATGTCACTTGACTCATAGATGGATTTGGTTGTCATTATTTGCTGATGAGGAAAACACATTCTGAGCAGGCGAAAGGGCATTCTGTCTACATGGAGCTAGCATGTGGAGTCACCTTTGCTAAGCTGAAAAGGCTCAGGCCTGCAGCTGGATGGGGGACCACATGTGCAAGCAGAGCAGGGGGTTGGATTTGATGGTCTTATAGGCCCCTTGGAACTCTAGTTCTGTTCTGTGCTCTTATTAGGCATGTCCTGCAACTTTGGGAGTACAGAAATTTGCCTTAGATTAAACCTGTCAAAGGCATGTGAATAGATACCACCCTGTTTTCATGAAAGGCACCCTCCACAATGTTCTCTTTAGAACACTGCCTTGCTTGGCACACATGAGATGCTGATGGCAGGGCCGGCTCTGCTTGAGAGGAAGGGAGGCAGCAATCTCAGCTGGCAGGCTCTGTGAGATGGAAAGCAGTGGCAAAGACAGAGTTTGGAAGAGAGAGTTCTTGTGCCACGTAGCCTGCCTGGGACCCCAGGTTGCCGATCTTGGCTGCGGTGGAGGACACTGTCCTGTCGCCGGTGTTGCAATATGGTCCAGCTACTGGTTTGGTCAGCTTCTGTAGATGGAATGGGGATAGATGCTGTTTTCTCCTTTGCCTCAATCAAGAAAACATCTTGGTTCTCTGGAAAAAGCTGTGATATTAGAATCAGAGGAACCCCAGTGCCAAGGGTTAGCATGGGAATCTTGGTGATGGGTCATTGTTTAGGTAAAGTGTTCACCTTGAACAACGAAAAGGGTACATCACTTGAATTGACCGCAATTACTAATATCCACTGACTATATCTTTGATTTCAAAAACACCAGCTGCTTTGCTTATGATAACACATGTTGTCATCTATTTTTTTTTCCTTTGTGTTTTGGTAAGGATTCTATCACATGAATTGGTTTAGTTAATAATTTTCAAGTACTTTCCTCTTTTAATACAAGTAGGATGGAAGCAATCTACTCACTTCTGCTGAGTTTTTCACTGTGTGTGTGTGTGAGAGAGTGAGAGTAATAATGGCTTCATTCTATGAGTTACTGGATATCCCCAACACTAACTGGGAATATCCAGTTGTCAACCTCTGTTGCTTATCCAGAAATGCACCAAATGGCTATACCAGTCATAGAAGCAAATAAGGCAGCTGCCAAGTGACCTACGATCTATATTTTCGGAGGGTGTGCACAGAGGTGGCTTAGTGGCTAGATAATATTTCTTGCCTTCCAGAGATCAACTGTCATCATCTTTCCTATAATACCATGCTATAGGCTAAGCAGTAAAGGAGAAGAATTAAAGATATAGCAAACATTAAACAGGAAAATATCATCTTTGTCAGTTCATGAACATTTCAAGAATTTCTATTATGCTGTTCAGCTTGTAAGAAGACTGTGTGTGTAGGGATGAATTTCAGTTTATCCCTGAACAAAACAAAACTAAGCAAGGGAGCACTATGTTTCTCTTGTTAGGCCAATAAATTGCTGCTTGATTTTACAGAGATTCCAGTTCCTTATCACAGTACAGATTTAAACTTCTCATACTGGCGTATCAGCTCAGGTTCTGACTTCCTTGCTCCAGAGCATTTAAACTCCCCTAACCTTGTGCCTTATTCTAAAAGGTGTGTTCTATAGATCATGTGACTTTCATTTTTCAGCATATATAAGATAAGCAGGAAGCTGTCACAACCAGGTTCGTAGTCCAATAAAACACCTTATCGCATCTTATTAGATCTTGACCTCATGGCAATGGAACGCCCACCACTGCATGTAAGCCGTGTCGGTTTCAGTGGTGCTGCCCAGCCACACTGCGAGTTTGGTCCTCTGCCTGGGAAACCAGAGGGACATCCACTCTGTGCAGATGCTGTCTTGCCACTGTGTGCCGATCCTCTTGATAAACTAAGGAGAGCTCTTCTTCCCCGTGGGGGCAAGCAGCAGTTCTGGTAAGCCTTGTCGTCTTCAGAGTCAGTGATTCACCCTTCCTGTGGCAAAACTAAAAACCCAAAGGTATTTTGCTGCAGCCTTGCATGGTCTCGAGTGGGGTGTTATAATTCCCCCCATACACACACCATGTCAGCTGCCCAGTGAACATCCAGGAAGTGGGACAGGTAAATACAGCCACCCTTAAGTAACATGTCTCATCCCCCTCTCTTGATGTGCAACTGTTCACTGCTGACATACAATTTTTCCCCATTGTGTCTGGGCCTCCAAAGACCAACTAGCCATTAACCAAGGGCCCTCCCTATGTCTTATTTAGCAAACTGCGAGCCTCTCCCGCCCATCTTTTCTTTCTCTATTGCTGCTGAAAGGGAACACTTTGCTGGTTCATAGCTAACCAGTATTCGCTTTCCAAAAATACCTATGTTAAAAACAAAGTGTGTCATCTTTACATTTAAGATTGGCCAGGGTTCTTGAGCTGGTCTCCCCCATTTCGTCTAACTACTGTATAAATCTACTCAATGTCTTTGTTTACACATCTGATATTTTATGGTGTTTGCTTTACATGTTGCGCATAGAAACCTGTACCTATACATGTGACTGCAGTTATGGTTGCAGATCCTATAACATCAGGTTGGGTTCAAAACCACTGTAGAGAAAGGATGTCGCTCTTTTCCTCGTGGATTCAGGGACAAAAGAGGGTAGAAAAGATGACTAGATGGGCATAATTTTAATATTTGAAGTCAAGAAAGAAAGAGAAAGGGGGAAGTTCTCAAGACTGGATCTGTCTTAAAAATGAAGCATGACAGTCAAAAGAAGGCCTCCTCTTCCGTGATCAGAAATGTAATGTAAGATGCGCCAATGGTCTTGGGCAAAGGTAAAAGCATACTGTTGCCCTAGGGATTGAAAAAACCCAACCAACCCATTGATTATATGCCTCCTCCCATCATATGACTCAAGGCAACATACAAATAGTTGCCAGGCCAACCATCTGCCAGTCATTCAACTGTGCCCTGAGCAAACCAGCTCTGAATAGGTTCAGCAAGAATTCTTTTTTTTTTTAACAAGTTTTATTTGAAAGTATAATCCTAAAAAAAAAAAAAAAAAAAAAAACAACAAAAAACATTCATCATCAAAAACATTGAGCCCGTTGGGTCAGCCCCCACACCTGCTCTTTCCATTTATGATAACTTAAAAACATATTTAAAGCTATGTGAAGTCCCGTTTCTCTAGCCAATAATAAAAAGAGTCCCAAGTTTGATAGAAGAAAAATTCTCATCTATCTGTTAGGCCAATTTTACAACAAACCATGAACAAAGGCATGCATGTTTAAAGAAAACAGTAGTATAAAGTCTGTCCTTGTCATCAAAAGTTTTCATTGCACCTCAGCTCTGTGTCAAAGGGCTCATCAAGGAATCGTTTTAGTTAAAGTCAATGTGTGTGGAGCAGTTTGATAGAAAAGTAGAAAATGGCATCATATTTTAATAAAACACTTTAAAAAATAGCATGTCAATCCAGTCTCTGCTTTGCAAGGGCCAAGCTGATAGCATTCCAGACTTGACTACCTCAGACAGGAGATCATGTTATAAACAAGTTTTCTTAGATGTTGCAAAAAAAAAAAAGGGGGGGGGAGATGAACTGTTTCTCTCTGATTTGCATAGAACTGGGAGCAGTGGTTCTCCAAAAGCAGCCTTGTAACTAGCTCCCCAGAAATGATTGCTCCAGGTGCTGCAACTACCAGAAAGGCAAAGTGACACTTTTTGAACTCAGGACCACCAGAACAAAGCTTGCTCTCCCTTCTACCCCAAACAATACTCCAAACAGATCTGGGTTTAGAGATCCCCAGCTGTAATGCACTAGAGTGCATGAATATCTGTGAACCAGACATTCATCTCAAAACTGGCAGTAGAAGATAACATCTTTCATTCCCTCCAGAAGTAATTTAATAGGGAAGCCCAATCTAACCACCTCAGAAAAGCTCTGTTTTCATCTTCCTTTCTACCAAACCTATACAACGCCTAATAATTTGTACAGTGCCTGGTTTTGAATTGGAAGCATCATTTTGTCTAATCTTTGCAGGCACCATTTATTTCCACATGGCAGAAATGCTCCATCTACCTTCTACATCACCCCCTTCTCCCCAAGTAATTACAGCTCTACTTTAGTTGTCCTACAGATATACCCTGGAGAACTAACCATAGTTTGGAAGTCTTATGGTAAAGATAGGCAGCTTGCGGCCCTCCAGATGTTTTGACCTACAAGAGGCTTGACCTTAAGTTAAGGAAAAGAAGTTAAGGAAATTAAAGTGGTGTGTGTGTGGGGGGGGTATAAGATATAGATCTATATGTACATGAGAGAGAGAGAGACACCAAAACCTATAATTCTCATCTCAAAAATAAAATAGTAGAACCAAAACAGTTGTGAAAAATACAAATGAAAAGATATCCAATGCATTTTCTGAAGAAGAAAAACTAAACTAAAACTCCTCTGCTTATATGAAAAATGACCAAGGGGCAATATGACAGAAATATGTAATCTCTTGAATGGTTAAAGGAAAGAAAATTACCTATGAAACTCTGTGCCGCTCACTGTAGCAATGATTGCCAATAATGCATCAATAATTGCCAATAATGCACTCTTACAGCTTTCTCCATTGTCAAGGCTGCTTTCAAACACCTACATCCATGAGCAGCGAGGAAAAAAATGACTTGAATGATCACCTCTTATTTATTATTTATTACAAGACCTTTCCAAAAAGAGGTTCTGAAGAACTGCTTGTTTATTAATGTGCAGCCATCTATTTTGAGGGTGGTGTTAAAAGAAGAAATCTGGTTTTCTCAATGTATACTTTTCTGCATGTATGGTATGCATTTTCTGGGAAGGCTTTACGTGACATAAATACAAAACATCCAAGCTTTTCTGAGAAAACTGAAGGCTGTTGTAATGCCAATGCAAATACATGGGTTCATTGTCCTTATAATGAAGACATAAGAAAGCAGTCATGCATTTTTTTCCCCAACCTGGTCAAACATCCATTCATATGAATGGATGTTTGACCATTTAAAATATACAATAGCCCATCTGTAGAAAATAAATTTTGACCTACAAATATTTGTACCAGGCTTTTGTACCTTTTCGGCTTTTGTTATCAGCAAGATCACAAAAGACTCTCAAATGCAGTTTATAGAGTTGGCTCTGCACAAGGAACCTCTGCTCTTTCATTAGTTAAAAATAGAATGTCATGGTCCAAAAACCATGTTCACTTGACACTGATGAAATATGCAAACATCAAATAGACCATCAATTTAGACTAAGCTGAACTCAACTTCCTATTTTCACAGATGACGTGCATTAGGTTCTAGCTCTGTGGGACCTTCTTTGCTGATTAGATCACTTCTATTTTGCATTCACCCTGCACCTCACTATAATCCATTTGCATTATGTGCTCAGTTCATGTTTGTCTTCTTATTCTAGGCGTTTTTGCATGAAGACTCACAGAACTTCTGAAAACACTGCAAATCTTTTTAGTTCAGCAGGAACTAACTAGATAACCATCATGGAGTCCTTTTTACGTTATTTCTGCCAACTACACATGTTGTTCACTGTTCTGCTCTTTTGATTGTACTGTATTATAGTAGTAACTTTATCTATTTTGTCATTTTATATCATTAAGCTGTCCCAAGCATGGTAATTTCAGTGGAAGGGCAAGATACATATTCCCTTAAATGCACATAAGCAAGAACACAGAAATGTTAGTCTAGGTTTGAAATATTTCTGTACTGTCCTTTAAATTCTGGGTTGCTGAAAACATGCCAAACCATGGCTAGATCATCAAGCTGTAATCAGAGTTTCCATGACGGAGGAGCACTTGAAACAGTAGCTGCAGCAGTAAATGCATTACCCTGTTCTGTCACCACAGAATCACAAGCCGAGGGTGCTATATTTTGAACCGTCAGAGATGGGTCACTGGATTTTTTTTCATAATAGTGTAGTTCAGTAATTTTAAGTTCTGGACTTTGTGTGTGTGCTGAGGAGCTTTTTCATTCCCAAGTGTAAGTTAGCCATACTTCACTCGGGAGCCATCCTGCTTGTTTTGTTGAGGGGAGGGCCTGGTTGAGGGGAGGGCCACCAAAGACCTGCTTTGATGATTTTACCACATAGCAGGATCAATAGTTTTGCAAAGATTGCCTTTGATGCAAACTGTGTGCTTTGTTAGCAGAAGATTTACAACTGGTTTTTGTCATGATTGGCTTCATACAACACGATAACCCATCATGTGTGACGAGCCATGGTAGGTTGTCATGTCATGTGAGTCTGGACCAATTCCCACAGAGTGGATTGTTTGAGGTCATCATACCCACAAGGAGTTGCCACATCATATGACCTTGGGCAACCAACCCCATCATGGGTAGCAAGAATCAACTAATGAGCCATTGGCAAAAAAATGGCAAAACCCTCTTGCCACTCTAGCCAAGATTGCCTGGGTACCCACTACTGTTAGCTACTCCACAGTGCTCAAGGAGCACTTAGGGATGGTTGTTACAGGCCCACTACTCTCCCTGCCACAACTGCAAGCTAGTTTTGCCTTGCTGGAGCTTTTTTGCCCTCCCCCCCCCCCCCCCCCCCCCCCCCCCCCTCGCGTGCGCGGCGGGGAGACTACACCAACCTTTCATGATTCCTGTTTTGAAAACCACAGTCAGCTCCTTCAATTTTTTTCCCTTCAATTTATATCCTGCCTTTTTCCTACAAAGGGCTCAAGGCAGCTTACATCATTCTCCTTTGGGCTGAGAGTCTGTGACTGGCCCAAAGTCGCCCAGTTGGCTCCATGGCCGAGCGGGGACTAGAACCCAGATCACCTGAGAGCATGGGACTGGGACTCAGGCAATCTGGGTTTTAGTCCCCGCTCAGCCATGGAGCCAACTGGGTGACTTTGGGCCAGTCACAGACTCTCAGTCCAACCTACCTCACAGGGTTCCTGTTGTGGGAATAAGATGGAGGAGGAGATGTAAGCTGCCCTGAGCCCGTTGTAGGAAAAAGGCAGGATATAAATCGAAAAAAAAAATTGAAAAAATAAATAAATGCTCTTAACCACCACACCACACTGGCTCTCCAATTTGCCCATAACTTGGGGAGGGGGGGTGTCTGTCTGTGGTGGCTAATCTATTTTTTAAAAAATATATATTTTGGGTCCCCCAGTCTTTTGTACATGCATACTTTTGGAGATCCACAAATGCACAGCCTCACCAAAGCAAAATCCAGTCCTGGGCACTGACCCAGGGAGGCTGCAAACAGTTTTTTTTCTTCCTTTGTTTTAGCTTGACAGCTGTCAGATGGTGAGCTCATACTTCTCCTTGTTCCAGAGTATCTAGAATCTTGGGAACAACTACAAGGGTTCACCTTGAGGACAGTCGAGTCCCTCCCACAAAAACAGTCTCTTGCTGCTGTGGGGTATAAATTCTTCCACTCCCTTTTTATAGATACAGCTCTCTTGCACGTTAGGTTTGGCTTGACAGCTTGGCTTTTGGCAGCTGCCAAACCTAACCAAATGGGAGGGGGAAGGCTATTGAAACCTCTCTTGATCAATGTCTAAGGTTAGTACCTGCTGCACTTTGCCAGTAGGTATCTCCTTGGACATTGCCCAGGCAGGGCTGCTCTTTTTAGGCCCTGCTTTAAGTGCACAGGTCTCTAGCCATGAAGGACCAAAAAAGTGTGTATTTTTTTTACACATTAGGTGGTCCAGAACAATAATAAAAGGTTGACAACTACAGACATTTCTTTCAAGGTGCATCTTAGACACTTTGAGGGGGTTGTCAAAACAAGGATTATGAAAAGCCAGCTATTAAAATGGACTTTGTGATCTCCTTCAAGGTGGGGGGAGCCATGGGAAGATGAGAACAGCTTGCAGTCACAGTGGGGAAGGGGAGACAAGTTCGTCCTACTGCACTGTTTCCTGGGAAACCTCTGGGAGGACAGGTGGGTGGCACCATGTGTTCTCTACACAGCAACCAGCCCACTGTGCTTATCGCCAGGTTGGGTTGCCATGTCTTACAAACTCACCCAGTACTTAACATGTTTCAACAGATCAGACTTTGGGACCTTTGTTTAATGAATGATATATTCAGAATGATCGCACACACTCTGCAGCTTTAGAATAGTTTGCTCCTTCTCATAAGAAGATATCCTGTATGTATCAAACTATAAATAATAGATGATCTGAGTGACATTTTAGGGAAGGAATTGTTAAGACTAGGATTTGCCAAACATTAGCATGCTTTCTGACTAAGAAGGAAGCATTGACCTAGATTTTGCTTTCCCGATGTTTTCTATATTCAGTGTAGCAGTATCATTCCACCTTCGTTTTTCCCATTTTTTTTTTTGCCACTAGGAAGTTTGTTGAGCTTTTTTATATGCAACCCAGTGCAGTATCATGCCCAGAAAAGTACACAAATGGTGAAGTGACTTGGATTTAGTGACTCCCAGCCGTGCATTAGATGACTAGGTGGACAATTTATACTCCCCCATATGTTTTGGCCTATTTCCTTCAGTGTTAGCCCTGCTGGCCTGGCTTTGGTTGTGGACTCAAGTTTTGTTGTACTTCTGCAAAGCTCCGATTTTCCCTGAGCAAGTCAATACTCCACCTATTGTTTTCTGTGGCCTCATTTTGGCTACAATCTTATCTGCACTCACCAGCTGAGTTTACTATTAGGAGGAGTGATCTACTTGGTGAAGCGATTAATGCAATTACAACTGACATTTGGCTTACTTGGAACAGCCTACGATTTTTCCCACACTTTTCTTAGCTTTGCTCTGATGTGAAATCTGGTAGGGAGCTTAGGAAGCTGCAAATAGCCTACTGGATAGGCCAGACCTTCATGGAGTGAGCCGAGAACATAGAGATAACCCTCTTTCTAAACTATCACCACTGTACAATAATGAGCCTATGGCAGGGTGAGGAAATTTGGCCCCCACGTTTTTGCTTACAGTCCCCCAAATTCCTCAACATTAGTTCTGTGACCCAGGGCTAAGTCTGTTGGGAGTTGTAGGCCAAATAATCTGGAGGACTACAAATTGCCCACCCCTGACCTAGCCTGTGGTTATGTAATGTCCCTTGCCAATCAGCTACTTGTAGCTCCAGTCAGTTATACCTCTTGGGTACCCTCAGGATGAAGACAAATAGTCTAATTATAATGTTCTCCTGGACTGCTTTCAATGCTTGCTTAGCTTCTTGCTAATCAAGATCCCGCCCCTTCCTTTTTGATGTGGCTAGCTATAGAAAGCTTCCTGTTTTAACTCCCTCTCAAGGGTTTTTGTTTGCTGGTTTCTCCCTTCCTGCTTCAACTCTGATTTCCACATATGTTCCCACCACAAGGAAACCAAAGCTGTTGTCTTTGGGAGAAGTCTCGAGTACATGCTTGGTCAACAAATTGAACAGTCCAGTTCATATTGCTACTTGGGCATCCATTTCCTTGGATGCAGTAGTGGAGAGTCTCAGATTCAGGCCATTAGATTGCAGACAGAGCAAACAAACAGGACCTTGAAGTTTGAGCGGGGGTGGGGGAACTGGTCTCAATTAACTCAAGAGTAGGAAAGTCTGACCACTGCCCCAAATGCTGTGCCAAGGTAAAATGTAGGGAAAATATAACATTTCACACTTGCAAAGCTTTTAAAATAGGTGCTCTCACAAGTGCCCAGTGTGGTCTGAAACTGGGATTATGCCTATTAAGTTGTGTCTTCCTGTATTTTAACTCCTGGTTTAAGATCACCAAAATGGATGAGAAGCTGAGCAGTTGCCAAACAATTTCAAGATTAAAGTTCAGTTACCACTGTGAGACAAATCACAAAAATGGAACACTGATAGGCCTTTGCATTAATTTGAATATGTTTTGAGCTCCCTTTTTGGCATGAAAGCACGTTTTAACATGGAGGAATCCAGTGTGGCTTATTTCTGTGTAGTCATGTATAAGACTGCACTGTAAATCACTGTTTATTACAGTAAGATTTGTCAGCATTCAAAGGTAGATTTAGCTCTTGGGTACCACATGGTCAGATTTCAGCCTATTTATATGAGCTCTTTAACAGATAGCATGAGGTTTCTTGCCAAATGTATTACATCTACATTTTTTGTCTGTTTGGAATGGTAAATTTCAGGAATAGAGCCTATAAGCATTTCTTGAACGAAGGATATATAATTTGTCCCATTATCTGTTGTGGCACTCCCTTTTTAAGAGCATGAGATTTAACTACTTAGCCACTAGCTCCCAGCATGTGACATTAAATATTAGCCATTGGTCAATTCAACAGAAAGTTGCATGTTTACTCAATTAACTTTGATTTTAAAAAAAGGCACTACGTATTCAAGCAGAATCCTTTTAAACAATTGTCATGGATTCTTTTAAAAACAAATAGGCAGTTTTAGTTAGTAGCAACACCACTCTCAAAACTAGTCAGTTCAAATTATAAATTTTCAAATGTATATTCCTGGCTTTGATAAACTCTGCCATCTTTGTCCATGCCCAGAGGTTGGTTGCTGTGTCTCTTTAACTTCCAAAGAAAAAAACCCTTTTGCAATGAACATGTATGCAGAATGAAATTCCTTTAACACTTT